>NC_091099.1:18840431-19140948 GCF_024713975.1 Paralichthys olivaceus | reverse complement strand
ACGTTTTGTCTTGACTCTAAACTCATCGATCGCAGTGCATCGACACAAGCGAGAACGCGACTCAAACACTTTTACTCCCACTACTACTATTTCCACTCGTATTCGATGAATGGCACCAGCTGACACACAACACCACACACACACACACACACACGGAGAAAACAACGTAACTTCGGCTGTCAAAGTTTAACACTTGCTTGTAAAATCAAATCTGGAGCGATTATCTGTAAAGCGATCAGATTGAGGAAACCAACTAAAAGCATGGAAATGACACAATCAAATTAAAAACCCGGACTGTTTTCTCTTATATAAGTTTTTCGTTGGAGGCAAACAACAGCTGGGAGAGAGGGGGGACGGACTCTGAGTCTTCTCTGCTGACGCTGGCAAACAACCAGCTGCAGTTACACGAACCTGTCTAAATAAATGTTAGAGTCACAGTAGCAACAATCCCGGTTTCTTACCGTCTGCGGTCCTCACGTCAGCCTCTTGGGACTGCTCTTTCTGGGTGTGTGTTCTGCAGAGTGGCTCAGACTGGAGATCACCTCCTCTGAGCTGCTGCTGCTGCTGTGTGACCTCTTGTTTTGGGCCGAGGCTTCTGCAAAAAGCAAAGTTTGCGTCAGTAAATAACAGGGCAACTAGTTTTACTGTCATGCAGGAAGTTGTGGCGTTGTTCAGCGCATTTCAGCGGGTTTTAAAGCCGGGTGATGGGGGGTGGAGGTGGGGGGGATACCACCACAGTGATGGGTACTTGAGCCCCAGCCCGGCTTCCCGTTTCACACACACATGCATTCGGTGTAAAAACATGGAGGTGAGTCGGTGTCACGTCTCAGTACCGTGGCACGCAGGTCTCTTCCTCAGCCCGGTGCACTCCATCTGCCCGTCAGACCTGGCGCTGTCGTCGCCCGGAGCCGCCACCACAACACAGCTATGATTCCCGTTAAGATCCACATTGTTATTCCCGGCGGAGCAGACGCCCTTCTCCCTGCTCCTCGGCCGCAGCGGCCGGTGGTAGAAATCCGGGACGTCCCTGCAGTCCACTAACTCCCATTCGAGCCTGTCGTTGACCAGCGGCGAGTGACGGGCGAAGTCGAAGCCCCACTTGGCGGAAGCAGTCTCCTCCATCTCCCGAAAGTGTCCCTTTAAATCCCTGTTTAACTCTTCGTGGTCCACGGAGCCAAACAGGCTCCTGCAGGCTGACGGCTTCGGGTGCTCCGACACCCGCGGGTCCGTCCGCTCCAACGTCGGGCTCCCGTTTGAAAGTCGAACATTTGACATTTTATTTTTCCGCCCTCCACCTCCAGAAAAAAAAACAACAATAAAGAAAAGAAAGACAATTTCTCAAACGAGCGTCCAGTTTTCACAAGAAAAAGCCCCAGCACCGTTCAAAAACGGGTATCTCCTCGTCTCTGATCGGGATCCTCAGCCAGAGAGAAGCGGCTTGATGCCATGCAGGACGCCGAGCAGGAGACGCTAACGGCCGCGGTTGTTCTGGAGCCGAGCGTCGTCTCCGCGGAGCCGGGAAAGACCGAAGCGAAACACGGGGAACCGGAGCCGCGCTGTCTGTCAGATGTCGCCCCGCGGTGAGATAGACTGCGGGCGAAGCGTCTCAGCTCCCAATATGGCGATGGATGATGAAGCTGGACCGAGAGGAGCCTGAGTCCGGGGGGCGGGGGGACGAGGAAGGGGGATGATTGACACAGAGAGCTATTTAAATGCGGAGCGGGCCGCTCATTGGCCGACGCGCTTAAGCCCGCCCACCTCTCTTAAGGTGCACCGGCTAGTTGCGACAACAACCAACTTTTGAAATTTCAGTCTATTTTAGTTTTCTTCAGATGAAGATTAGTGTCGCGACAACATGCAGCTGTCACTGTGCCACACATGCTTCACTTCTTAATGAGGAACTGGTTCATTTACTAATGATGCATTTATTTATTTTTTCTAAAGAATTCTAATTTACATAAAAAGTGTGTGTTCTCATTAGTTAACAGTTTACACTACAAAATAAAAACGGATTATTTAGCGTCTATGAAAGTTGTGGTAGGTGTTTGTGATACAATTTTGGTGAAGCCGCTTAATTACAAAAAACTATCTTCAGAGTTGCCAAATAGCTTTTGCTAAATTTTACCCTTCTCATCAACTGCATTTGATTCAGAGTTAAAACCAGTGAACACATATGTATTCATAACATTACACACACATATATATATATAAAATTAAAAGACTGAGAAAACAATCTTCTTATATAATTTGATGTTGATTTTAGTTTTTTCTTTTAATCCAAATTGTTAAAAATGAATTGTTGTAAACAATCCACCTTAAAAAATGACATTTCTGAACATGCATAGGATGAAGCTTCAAGGTGTAGCTACCCTCCCCCACCTCGAAGATGTACAATCTATCCCATCATTGCCAGTACAGGAAACAAATACTTTTCAAATTGATTAAGTATGTTAATGACCTGGTATTTCCACCAGTAATCTGGAGGTGAGCGAGGTAAATCAAGGTCAGCACACAGCAGAACCTGTCCTCATCTCCACTGGCCCCCAGGAGAAAAAGAGAAGAACAGATGTAGGACTAAAAAGAAGCCACGCACATGTCCACATTCACTCGTCTGTAAATAAGTGAAAACAAAAATACCAAATGAAAAAACACTGAGAGAGGCCGTGCATGAGAGAGTCAGAAAATGTTAACTACACCACAGTGATAACTTTGTGCTTAAAGGGAAATTCGAATTCTAATCTTGAAAAAAAAAATCTGCTGATTGAAATATAAAATTTACGGACAGTAACAATTATCCAAAACCAAATTTAGTTTATTTTTAAATTGATCTAAAATCTCCTTCTTTCCTTGTGGTGCAGTTTACACTGAACACCACACAGACAGAAGAAAACAGCAGCAGTGAGACAGATGTGAGCCTCAAGTTCACATCAAAATGGAAAACAAAATGTACTGAAAATAGAAGCATAACCTGTTTGTGAGAAATGATGCAATTTAATTTTACCATAAGCAATTATTTATCTATGGGGTCACAGCAGGCTATGTGGTGCAGCTGTGGCCGCCTGCAGCACCTCCATTATGACTGGGACCATGCTGCCCCCTAGTGTTCACTTTGCAAAATCTCTGTGGGAGTACAAATCCAACAGGAACAACGTCTTTATGTCAAATTATTTTTAATACCTTAGCTTTTGATAAATGTCACATCTGTACAAATACATAATTATATTACAACCACAGGAATTCAGCGACATCGAAACCTGCAATGTACCAAAATATCAGTCAATCCATGTCTCCTCTTTGACCTGCTGAGGTGCAGTCTCCTACCTTCCCTGTCAGTCCATTACAGTAAACTTGTCCATTGCTGAGAGCAGGTGACTTCAGAGACTGAGCCACTTGATGATGTAGAAGTTCTTCTTGCCCACTCTGAACAACGTTAGTCCATTAGACAGGATGTGGAGTTTGGGGACGAGTACTTGCTCTGGTTTATTTGTCTGTCTGTGGTTGATCCACACTGCACCGTCCGAAAGCATCTGATACCTGCACACAAGCGTTAACGCGTCAGTCAGGACAGTCTCAAATAGTCAGAGACACAACCAGAACCATTCTAAACTGTATAATCTAATTAAAGCATGGGTGGAAATGACAGATTACAGTGTAAAGTGCTCACAGGACAACATTTATAACCTAAATTATTAATCTATTGGTCAAGAACATTGGTAATTCATTTTCCAATTATCGACTAATCATGCACTGCAGTAACTCATTAAAACGCTCAATATAGAACAAACTCACTGATCTATAAAGACAGGAAATGAATTCCCAGCATTCACTGCTTCTACTGAGGATTTGCAACATTTCTGTTTTAAATCTCTATAAACTGTATAACTGGACTGTTGTTTGAACAAACAGGGACTTTGTAAAAGTCATTATGGGCTAATGCAATGAAAATTACTTTTTTGGCATTTTATAATGATGCTCAGTATCACCGTCATATTTTCATTTTCCCAGTTGCTGCCACATTCAAATACAATAGAGCTGAACTGAATTGTATTTGTGGTTCACAAAGTGATGAGCAACGCAATTTACAAATTCAACAGAAACATTTGTCTCCAGATATAGTGGCCAATTAATCCACAGAATGTACTGCCCACAGATTTTCTTTGGAACTGAATGATTGAATTTGAAATAACAGTCGCTACAAAAACAGTGTGTAGCCACATAATAAAAGAAGTTTGCAAGACATTTTTCTGTGATTTGAGTGGACTGACTAATTTAAAATTCATAATTTACAGGTTAATATGTTAAAATTCATTGTATGTAAGGACAACAGTATTGGGGTTTTTACCCTCTGGGTCCCTCTGGGATTGCGTTGACTCTGCGGCAGGCGTCTATCACAGTGGTCCCCGGCTCCAACAGCAGCTCGTGGAAGGGAGCCTCCCTGAAAAGCTCCTGAAGCTCCTCGTCACTCATTTGTTCCAAGGCCTGAACGCTGCTGTGGTAAAGTGCCATGGTGCATCTGCAATGATAATATTAAATATGACTTCAGAGGTCACTGCTTACGGATTTGGCAGTCTAAATTTTCCAGCTATCTGAATTCCTGCTACTTTTAAGAATGGTCTATCAAATAAGAAATGTAAAATCCTGAATAAATCGGCATTAAAAACCACACAAACAAACACTCAAACACACAGGGCCTGATCTGACCTCTTAGCACTTTCGAGGCCCTCCTTTCCGTGCACCAGTTTGGTCACCTCTGCAGCCAGTCGCTTATGTGCGAGCCGTTTACCTGGATCCTCCCTCTGCTGCTCCATCAGCCTCTCTACCTCGGCTAGAGGCAGGAAGGTGAACAGCTTCAGATACCTGAAAAAAGACAATACACAATACACCTGAGCCTCCGGTACAGAGCTGACAATATCAGCAGCTCCAGAAAGTATTCAGACCTCTTAACTCTTTGCAAATGTATTTTCAAATGAAGATAATTCCTATTTTTAGCCCAGAAGCAATAATCTATAATGACAAAGTGAAAATGTGTTAGTAGCAATGTTTTAAAGTTTATTAAAAGACGAAAATGGAAATATGTATTTACAAAAGTCTTCAGGCCGCCGTCTGCAACAACCCCAATTGTGGTTAGATGCATCATGTTTGCTTTGAATATCCTTAAAATGTGCCTAGAGCTTGACCTAAGTCTAACTGTGGCAAAGTAAATTGACTGGTTATAGATGAAATATGCTCACACACAAGGTCTCACTATTCACACTTACAAAGTGAGTCACTATGTCGGAACAAAAACCAAGCCATAAAGCCTAATTACAGTAAGCCCATTACATTTTGAGGAAGAGAATTAAACCATTTCGAAGGCTGTTTCTGTCCATAAAGTGAAATGGAAGAAGACAGATTGTTAATGGAGTTGGCCATCAGACCAAACTGAGTAAGAAGCTAACACAAGTTCTCTGCAGAGATTGGGAACCTGCCAGAAAGGATGATTCTCTCTGCAGCCTTGCATCCATCAGGTCTTACAGTAGAATGGGGAGAAGGGAGATGATTTTGGTAAAACCTGGGAGTTTGCTAAGCTGCATTTAAATGAGTCTGAGAACATGAGAGAAAAGATTTCTGGGTCTGATGAGACATAAATTGAACTCCAAACATCTGGCAAACACCAGACACTGCTCATTAAGTATGGTGGTGGCAGCATCAGGCTATGAAGGAGGGATGAATGAAGGCAAACACAGGGAGGTTCTAAAAGACAATCTGCTCCAGAGCACACATGGTATAAGACTGGGGTGATGTTTCATCTTTCACTCAACAATGACCTGAGGCACACCAAAGACAACTGGGGCTTTGAGACAAGTCAATGTCTCTTTGAGTGGCCGGAAAAAAAAAGTTAGAATCGATTTTGCAAGGGGAGATTGATGTGATAAAATATAAATTGACAACACAATAAACAGTGTGTTTATTTAGTTTTTTTCCACACAAGCACAATGCAGCCGGAGGAGGGAAGTGATGTTTTAATTCTGCTGCGTAGATCACGTTATTTTATTGACATCACACAGACTATTGGTGTCTACTATGTGTGTGTCAAAGCCTTTTCAAAAGGAGATATTTGTTTCCTTTTTTTTTTTTTTTTTTTTTTTTTTAATTGTTGTGTCTGTCACATGTAAGAAGCATCATCAACCCCCCGAGCACCCATCTATGAGATGCTTTCACAGCGAACACATATGTGCCTTTATCTCCACATACCCTTCCACAGCGTTGTCAGGCTGTCGCAGAAAGAACTGATACAGTTCAAACGGTGTCGTCTTGTCTCTGTTGAGCCACACTGCGTTTCCCGCCGTCTTCCCCAGCTTGTCCCCGACAGAGCTGGTCACAAGGGGGGTGGTCAGTCCGTACACCTCCTCTCCACTCACTCTGGAGAGATATCACAAGTTCAAGTGTTACAAGTCTAGTTTGATGTTCTGCAAAACTAGCAGATAGCTAAAACAAAAGCGTTGGACTGCTGGTGGCTTGTTTGCATGTGTCATCATAACAGAGTAATAAATCAACTTCAAATGGAATCAAATAGAGATGATATGATCATGTTTCATTATTGTTTTACAAAGTTGAACTTATTTTACATATGTTTTCTCTGATGTGCATAATAACAGAACACCTCACCATTTGGAACAACACTATTATTTCATAGAGAATACTGAATACATTCACCATATTTTGTTAAACTTTCAAATAGAAAAAATAACAAAATAAACATCCTCAAGTGTCTTGTTGGTAGCTACAGCACAGTGTTAACATACATTGTGCACCAAAGTTTCCATATTTTACTAAAATGAATTATCACTTGGGGGATTAGAAGAAGGCAGAATTGGAAGACATATGAGTGACATTTCTGGTGAGTGCATTTACCTGGATCGTTAAAATAGTAAATGATCATAATCTTTAATGGAGTCTGGTTTACAGGAATCTCTCCATGTAGAGAATATGTGAGTTGCATTTAAGTATGATGTTATTCTTGTGAATAACAATCTAGCAGGCTGGATGGTATCCGAGCGGAATTCTACAACCATACATAACTGGTGTTGTTGTTAGAGGTTATAGGCCTGTTGTGTACAAACAGCAACTCCCCCGGTAAAACACATTGATCCTTAGTGGATGAAGTTGAAGCAGAGACGTTTACCGTGGCTCAATGTATTAAATGAATAGAGATCTCAGTGAGGTCTGACACCAATCCTCAGAGACACTTCCTTAAAGTATTTACTTGTGGATGTACTCATGGCCAGACATCAGGTTGCCCAGCTGGTCGGTGCCTCCGAGCTGGATCCTGCAGCCGTACACCTGGTTGAGGTGGTGGAAGTCATAGGCCTGGAACACCTGGTAGGTGAACTCCGTCAGGCTCATGCCGTCTGCGCTCTTCAGCCTGGACTGGACGCTGTGGCGGCTCAGCATGGTGCCCATCCTGAAGTGTCTGCCGGCCTCGGACAGGAAGGGAACAACGCCCCAGTCCTTGTACCAGCTCAGGTTGTTCAGTACGGTCACCGTGCCCGGTTTCCTGGAGGCATCGTGGAAGTGCACTTCGTGGTTGGAGAATATCCTCTGGATGCTCTCCCGGATGCTTCGGGTGTTCGCCTCCACGACGTCCGCGGACAGAGGCTCCCTCTCGCTCGTCTTCCCGCTCGGGTCCCCGATTTGAGCCGTGGCCCCTCCGAGCACCGCGAGGACGTGGTGCCCGGCGCTGCGGAAGTGCAGCAGGCCGATGATGGCGAGCAGGTTGCCCACATGGAGGCTGTCGGCCGTGGGGTCAAAGCCGCAGTACACAGTCTGAGCACCGGACTGGAGCAGCCGCGGCAGCTGGTCCTGAGCGGCGTTTTCCGGGAAAGAGTCCTTCAGAACACCGCGTCTGTTGAGGGAGAAGAGCAGCCCGCTGTGGGCAGGGGAGGAGCGGTGAAGTTTAGACCTGAGGCTGAGCCACGCACCCGTTCTCCTGAGCAGGACACAGGAGGCATGCCGCGGTAGAGAGCGGCAGGTTCCCACCAAGGGCGCAGCCATGTTGGACAATGTGACGAGCAGACAGAGGAAGCATGGGCGGTTTGCTGGGAGGAGAGCGCCCTCTAGTGCTGTGGTGCTGAAAGAAGAAGGCTGGTGCTCCCAAACTCAATGAAAAAGGCAGACGCAAGTATAATAATAATAATAATAATAATAATAATAATAACTATTATCATTGATAATAATATAATATATAATATAATTGAATCATTTGAAAGTCATAAAAAAATACAGCTTACTATTAAACCAAAACAGCTAAGTATATACATAGAGGAAAAGCATGAAAAGTAGAAAAAAAAGATAACTATGTATTTTATATATACAAAATCTATAACGATACAGAATAGACAATGAGGAAAATATGTGAATTTATATTTATATTTTACATTAAAATTTGTATTTTCTCAATTCAAGTTCTATATATTTGTTTTTATATGCTTTCTGTTTATTTATAGTGATTTATAATAAAGTTTATGGTTAATTGTAAATAAAAAGGCTTTAATAAAGATATCTCAGGAATCATATCGGCCAATACTATATCTGAAAATGTGTACTACTCAATATTAGTATCAGCATCACCCCCCCAAAAAATAGGTCAGACTCTAATCAGTACACTGAGTCAAAATGCACCATTTAAATATACGAAGTAAATATACTCTTTCTGCAGGATTGACCACAGACCAATACATGATGAACTTGCATCAGGTCCAGTTGAGAGGACGGATTTTATCATTAGTCTCTATGTATTTTGGTCTGTGGACATTTTAGTCAAACAAAGACACATTCTTTGAATCAACTACAGAAACCAAGCTTCAATGGTCCATAATTAACTCCAGCATTGTCTATCTAAATTAAAACAAACTAGTGAATTTCAAAATCATTTTATTTTGACACTCGTTCAATGTCAACTTGTTTCATTGTTTAAATGACTAGATATACATTCATCAAACATTTACAGTATTATTACCAAGCCACAGTACACATTAACAACACATCCATAGACAGTCCTTGTTTCTCTTTGCATGACACTATAGCCACAAAAACAAACTTCATGAAATTCAGGAAAAATCTAATGAAAAAAATCCAATCAAATATCTAATTCTTATGGCTGCTGCCCCTCTGGTAACACATGTATTATTATTATTTTCGGTCAGTTTTGGAGAAATAAAAATAAAGTCAAGTGAATCACTATTGTGGGTGTTTGTGCTGTAAGGCAGAGCACTAGAAACTCATCCTGGAGAGAATAAGTGAGAGAGCTAGAGAGGGAAGAACAGTACCTTTTCTATGTCCTGAGCTAGTTCAACAAAGGAAGACTAGGTTTCCCTGATACAAGTAAAAAAAAAAAACGTCCCTTGTCATTTCAACACAAAACAGACATTCCTAAGGGTAAGAAGACATCACACATTTACATGACCTCTCCTCAAGGGCCTGGCTCTAGTGTTTCAACCTCTATGGGTTCAAAACTATTACCTCAGTTAGTCTGACCATTCTTTAAAGCAAATCCTTCATTGTTACTGTCAAACAAAGCTTTAGTTGCACTTTTGAGCTTCGATTTCACCATTTTCTTAAAATCTGCCTTGACATAATTTCCTGTATGTGTGCCCCCCCGTACTGTATCGCTGAATCTCAACAGTTTACAAGCAGTTTTTCTAAAAGTGTGTGTGTGCATGAGTCAAGTCTTTTGTTTGTTTTCTGAATCTCTAGTGGTGTATGGCATGGGCACACATGCTAAGGCACAGGTTGTTTGTGGTTAATCCCCAAGTACATTTCCAAAATTCGCTGGAGTGTGCAAGGGGAAATATAAACCAAGCTGCATTCAATGAAATCTGCACGTGGGACTGACATTCTGAGAAAATATATATATTTAAAGTAAGACGGACTTTGAAGTGTCTTTAATCTACTCATGGCTTAAGAAATGTTAACGCGAGTTCATACGTTATAGCAGCGAGTGATGGGAGAAGAGTCAGAAAAAAACGTGTGGCAAAAGGAGAATTATAAAACAACAATATACTGCATTTTCATTACTGCATCGTCGCCACTGAAATAACATGTGATGGCAAACTGTGAGTGCCTTCACTTACTCTGTTTGACCAACAGAGACGCGTGAAAATACAGGTTTGTTCGATATGAAGAGGCAACTATGGAGAATTTCTGATAACAACAATGAAATTCTGTGCATATATCATTCACCCCATTTGTATTTTAATGCAACCTGAGTATAAAAGGAGGAGACTAGTATTGTGTGATCAGTGCGGAGTCGTATCTTGACTTTTCAAAATATAAATGTCTTATTCAGAGGTCAAGGTTTAATCAGTCGTGAGCTCATGTGGCCCTGCACAGCCCGGTGTGCTTTCACTTTCCATCATAAGCGCTTAATTGAACAGATAAATGAAGTGCAGCTTGATGTTTCTTTTTCTAGAAATCACCGATTAACTAAAAGGAATGTCCCCCCGATGGGATTCAGATCTGTGGGTATTCAGATTACCAGTTGCCCTATCACCCTCAAATCTATTTACCCCGCACGCTTAAAACCGTGCTGTCTCAAATAAACAATAATCTGATTTAGACATATACAGTACATATATACTTTAGTATAAAAATATGATCCAATTCAATCATGGAAAACAATTAATGTGGCATTTTAGCAAATAAACAATACAGTACGTGACTACATTTACTGTAAATTTTTAAAAAACATTTAAAAGTATTTATACCAAACTGAGGGATACAAAAGTTGATCATCATTAGTACCTTGTATACCTCAAGGGTTAAAAAGCTAGGGACGAGGGGTCGGCGTGATCGTTTCAGCTATCTACAGTTCACTGCAACTAACACAAGGTCCGGTTCTCGCGACTGAATTTCAAATCAATTCATGGTGATTTAAGGAGATTTTGGTTGGATAAGAAGCAGATGAGGAGGAGGGGAAAGCATTCGCTCACAGACCCACATATACTCTGTATTATCCAAACTATTACACATGCATGTTTCCACCATCAACATTCCTTTAGTGAAAGTCTTCTCCAGAGCATTTTCAACTTATTCACTTGTTCTTTTTACAAAATGCAACATGACAACATAGAGGAGTGGCCTTTTCACATGCACAGTTCATCAGAACAGATGGAGGACACAAAAAACATCTAAATGATACCATATGGAAATGTATTTGGTCTTCATCCATCTTTACAGTACCTTTTGTGTACTTGTCTTATTCTGAAAAATAACCCATGTTGTCTGACTGGCTTCATCTTATTCTCTAAGTCGAATAAGAGCAGATGGCCACATGTTTGTCTTTTGGTTTGAATGTTTGCCACAAATGACCAACACAGAACATTTTTCACCCAAAATGCCTCTTTTCTGATGATGAAAACTTCCAATACAATCATTCTTCTCTTCTAAGGAGAAAAGAATAACGCTTTTCATTTGCCATCAGGTAAAAAAGACCCCAACGGCATATTATGAGGACCAAACACCGCCAGTCAAACACAGAAGTAGAAAGAGGAGTGAGAAAGAAATAATAATGAGATGTAATTTTGTGGAACAGGACTTTAACAAATGAGAAATTAAGAAACAGATGAATTCATTCTCTGCAAATCCGTCCTAAGTCTGCCTGTATTAAGGTTGTTATGCGGTTTATCTCGGTGTTAGCCCTTGAATACCAGGACACAGAACAGGATGGAGTGCCAAACGTCTGTGCGTGTGTTTTGCCAAACACAAATCCATACTGAGTCTTGAGGCTGTGTTGTCACAAAGAGAAAACAATATGAAGAACGATGATCTTTTCCACCATCGTTATAAACAAAGTATGGCTTTGAGGACTTAAAGTACAAATACATGTTGATTTTAAGTTGTGTCTCTGGCTATAAAAACTTGCTGGAGGGCCTCTGATTGGATAACCACCCTTCACCAGAAGCGAATTAGTTCGACACATTATTAGGGCCACTTAAAGGACATATGAAATCTGAGATTTCAGAAATAAAGTCATAATATTACAAGGAAAAGTTGTAATATTGAGAGAAAAAAGTCACATTTTTATAAGAATAAAGTCATAATGCTGTGACAAAAAAACTAAATTCATGAGAAAAAGAGTTGTAATTTTACAAGATAAAGTCATTATATTAAGAGAATAAAAAAGTCATAATTTAAGTTTACAAGAGTAAAGTAGTAATTATACAGGAATAAAGTCATAATGTTATGATAATAAAGTCAAAATTTTAGGCTATGTGTCATGTTAAAAGGGGGAATATCAGAAGATTAACCTGCACTAGAATGTTACACTTTAGTAAAGGTTTTTATAAACAATAATTATAATAATAAATTATTTTGGCTCATCAGCACCACATTATCATAAGTATCAGGACTTGGTATTGTGCAAGTCACTGTTTTTATAATGAAGAAAGAACCAGACAGACTTGGAGGAAGTTGGTAGTGGTTGAGTGAGGTTACCGTTTCTTACATCTGTGGAACTACAACGAGGGCGGGTTCTCTTTGCTGCTTATTTCCCCCAAAACATGATTTCGTTAATCTCCTAATACTAAGACTTTTTTCTCAATCACAAATGTATTCTTGTGTTATCATGACATTACTCTTGAAATCTCTATGTCTCTATATATGACCATAATACTCTGTAGTAAATCTGTCGGAAGCTGCCTTGACTGAAAACTGTCTCATCTATGTTGCTGCTGTCCCAGGTGTCTTTTGGGTGCTGTTCACTGTGAAGGTTTATGGCTCTTTGACATCAGTATATAAATCTACAGTCAAGCACACTACCAGCGGCTGCTATCAAGTTCACCTTCTGTCCTCATTTTGTGTTAAGGTGCAGGATGGGGATGACCACGGAGATCTCGTTAAAGATTTTAGTTTTGTGTTTTGGTCAGAGGTTGCATACACTGGTGTCTAGACAGGGGCTCGATTAGCTGCACATCACAACTGTTCTGCCTGGGAGTGGAGAGCACTGTGCCAAACCAAGAGAATCAAGACTGGGCTTCTTGCTTGGACCTGACAGGAGCTCTTGTGCAGACCAAAACTAACTCCTGCTGCATTAGGAAGGTGTAAGTGGTTCAACCCTAGCTTATGGAGGACTTCTTCTGTCCCTGAAAAAAAGGAGATGGTTTGCAAAGTGCCTCTCCTGGATTATTCCTCCACAAACTTCAGTACATGTCTCTGTAGATCTCCTGCAGGAGCGGGTGCAGCGATGTGTCCTCTGTCTTTTTGATCTCCTGCACTAGCTGTGCGTGCTCAGTGACGAGCTGCCGGAGGTCAGCGAGTTTCTGCAGCAGCTTGGGGAAAAGGAAAGTGTCATCTGGATGATTGGCCAGCAGGTGGAGCTGCAGCACCTGCACAATGCTTTCCTGCATCCGCTCAATGTGCTCCACGTTCACCAGGCCCGGTCGGTCTAAACACGGAAAAATTAAGTCAAGTGAGATTCCTTAAGCATTATTTTGTGATTAGAGTAAAAATACTCAACAAAAAGAAGTTCCAGGATAGTTTTACAATTTATAAAAGTTGGAAACAAAAGCTTGGAGAGTAAAAAGAAGATTAACTACACCATTTATCAAAATGAGACTTATAGTATAGTATAAAATACATCACTTTTCCTGTTTCCTCACCTCCACAGCAGATGATAGCAGCCACAAACAGAGCCAGGTCACTGTCATCCAGCTCCAGCGAGTTAAACTTCATGGCAAACTGGAACTTTGGCTCCATCATGTCGCTGAAAGGTCGCCGCAGGCTCTTGAGGAATTCCCGCGTGATGAAGCCTGAGCCGTACGCCACAAGGAGGCCGTCCTTGTTCATGCTGGAGGCGAGCATGGCGAAGAGAGCCTCGTACACTCCATATTTCAAAAGAGTCACCTGATCGTTGAGGTCCAGGCTTGAGAACCCGGGGACGGACTTCGCAAACTCTGTGAGCTCCGTGACTGTCTCCACCGACGTGCACTGGCAGCAGTGGAAAATCCGAACCTCTGCCTCCCTGTCCCTAAGCGATCCCGCGGAGGAGACCATCTTGGCCACCAGCGTCTGCTCTGCCAGCTGGAGGGTCTCCATGTCATGGATGACGAAAGGCTGCAGACAGCAGAGAAAGAAACACTCTTCAGAGCTGCATTTTGTAAAGCATGCATGAAAATATGTTTCTAACTGAACTGCTCTGTGGTGTTAGCCTACATGCAGAAAA
Source organism: Paralichthys olivaceus (assembly GCF_024713975.1). Taxonomy (NCBI): domain Eukaryota; kingdom Metazoa; phylum Chordata; class Actinopteri; order Pleuronectiformes; family Paralichthyidae; genus Paralichthys; species Paralichthys olivaceus. Next base: position 19,126,748 of record NC_091099.1, on the reverse strand, counting down.
CAGACCTGACCTGACTTGACTACATAAATATGGAAAAGGCTGAATCAGCAAACCTCTGAAACCTTGAGTGACTGCGGTGTTTATACTTAACTGAGAGCAGAGGCTGAACCCAGAGCCCTTACTGACAATTGAATAGTTCCAAGACGATATAAATACTCTCCCTGACCCTGCAGCTATACTCTTATGAATGTCACTCTCTCACTTTCAGGTGCAAACAGACTCTTGAGAAATATAAGGTTGAAAGTAAGAAGACAGTTAATTCTAAGACTAAACCCACTGACAAATTATTCTTTCAAAATAAAAGAAGATAAGTAGAGTACCATAATTATGCTGTTACAAAGACAGGTACTAATGTAAGCAGCTATGTAAGTGGATTCTTGATAAAATGTGCATTTAGCTGTGTCACTGTTCCCACAGCAGCTACACCTGCTGCAGCACATATTGCAAAGCAACAACACAACAAAACCAAACCAAAAAATGTTCCAAAGTTCATTTCATGAAGTATTAATCTCAGTTTCAGAATGCTTTGTTGTTTTGTGCACATGCTCACTTCACACAGATTCTCTCATAGATATGCCCTCTATCCGCTCGTCTCTCCTCAGCGGGCGCAATGCTTGATGGTATATATTGCTGAGTTAGCAACTATCAGTTGTACACTGATTTCATGATGCATTGTGGGAATCAATGAGTGCACTATTTAGGGTTTAAAGAATGGACGAAACATTTAGACACCTCTACAAAATGACGAAGGCATTAAGTAGTGGGTTATGTAGTGATCAGTGAGTGATTTCAGGCACAACCCTTATTTATTTTTGACACTTATTGAGGCCATTTGTAGGCCCAATATATTTTTCTAGAAATTTTATTACGATTTATACTGAAAGCAGAGCGACAAAGATTTTTCTTCTATTTTTAAATGATAATCTGCTGCAAGATCTGATCAATTTAGCCATATCACATTGTCATGTTGGCTCCAGACACAGTACAATGGAAACTCTGCATTGTCTCCACAAGACTTTGACACACAAGAAAGATACAAGTGGCCACAAAATAGCAAGAGACAAGTCTACAGCTATGGTAGCAACTCTCTGGGGCTGCACTTTGGCACAAAGAAGCTTTCACTTGAGCAGTATTAGATACTCAAAAGTGTTGACGTGATGATAAGACATCACTAAAGCAGGCTTCATCCTCTGTACAATATCATGGTAATACACCCAAGATGGTGATATAAATAATGAAAATAAATGATATAAGTAATCAAAGTTGATTGTTAGTCAGTCTTGGGATCATTATAAATTCTGAAATCGCATGCACACTTGTTGTGAGGGCTTGACTTTCTGTGGCAGCTTGTCTAGACTGTATGTTCTGTTGTAATCGCACCAATGAAAATCCAGTTAAGTCGGACAGTAAAAAAAAAAAAAACTGTCAGTGTTCATCAGACGTTGAGACTGATGAACACTGACACTGACTGAGCTGATGGAAACTTTCTGCCTCAGTTGCAAGAATGATACCTGAAGACGTTAATCACAGACCAAAGGGTGATCAACCATTTGTATTTCATAAACAGTAATTAATCTGAAGCTTGCTAAAACACATATCCTAAAATGAATCATGGTACTGAATCATGGTAACATGTTTGCTTTTGTGCGTAGAGTTCTTGCAAATACAATATGGTTTCATGGGAAGTTCCTTTGTTGTATAAAAGAGCTGTGACACCATGAATGAGCTTAAAGATCAGACAATATGTGCATTTCCAACTGACTGCTTCCCAACGTCTGCAGAACACAGAGTCTCCATCTGAAAGCTTTGATCTCCAGAAGCAGCGGGGAGGGTCTCTGTTTAAACATGGATGTGCACTTGGACTGTCCCTCTTGAACTATTTCACACCTACACACATCCATTCCTTGGAATTCACAACAACTGAACTGCATTCCCTTACCCCCCCAGTAACCCCTCTGCTATGATGAAAAGAAAGTAAAAGAAACTAGGCTGCAAGGGGACGTTTTTCTGTGAGATTGGGAATCAGTGATGAAAAGCAGAGGAATGGAGGGGAACAGGAGGTGGAGGGCAGAGTGATGGGCTCAGAAACACTGGCTCTTTATATTGTTTCACTGCAAACAGACGTGTCCTTGTCCAAACAGTGTTTTGGCTCCCACTAAAGATTGAGCAAGTTATTTCTGTCATTGGCTGCAAATATTCCCTGATGTTGCAGGTCGAATTGAGACATGAGGTTGATTGCAAATTTTCTATTTGCACAGAAGGACATCAGAATCACTCCAGTGGGAAAGAAATGCACTGAGCTCTGAGGAAAGTCTGGTATTGAGTAGAGCCATGAACATGCAATCTACAAACACACACAACCCTCTACTCCCAATCAACATACAGGGGTGCTGGTCTTTCCGGTGAGAATGGTTCGAGCCTTAGCCTTGTTCATGTTGAAGTTCTTGAGGTAGGCCTCGTAAATCTGCCTGGCCAGCGTCTTCTGGTCAGCGACCTGAGGGTCTCCCACCTCTCTGTCCCCCGTCACCATCTCCGCCTTCAGCTTTAGCTTCTCCGACTGCGGCATCCGACCAAAACGGATGGCTGCAGGGAGGAGGGAGAAAAGTCAGATGAGGTGACAGAATTTGTGATGGTGTAAATCTGAATGTCACAGAATCAAATAAAGAGTCACACATTTTGTGATCAAGATTTCAATGAATTAAAATGTATGTATATCAAATGTATTAAATGATTAACAGACCTATTACATATATAGTGTTTACATTAAAAAAAACTGCTATATAAGAACAAAGAGAATGCACAAAGACCATTAAAACAATTCCAGCTTTGGCAAATTCCAGCTTTGGCAAATGTAAAATAGCTAAAGGGCCATAAAACCACAGTAATCACTTGTCCAGCATGGTGACATCTGGAGGAATGATTTTCAAAACCTCTACAAACGCCCTATGATGTAAAAATTACTCCAAGTCAAATTTGAGCAAAAATCATTGTTTTCTTTTTTTTACCACCACCTATGAATCTGAAGACAGAAAAAAGTAGTAAACTGCAACATCATAATCAGTAGAAGTGTAACTGAACAACCCACAATGGACCACAAAGCAAAAAGAGACAATGAAAAAAACATTTTACTTATTTTGAAATCATAACTGAATGAGCAGAGTGTAAGATCAGTGATGTAACTTGAATCTCACATTTTTTAATGTCCATATGAACGGAGCTACGTGCAGCTCTCGACCTTAATTTAAAAGTCTGAGATGGTTAAGATGGGTTTCTTTGGTTTTTACAAGAAAATTCTAGCAGCAAATAGATCTACAGACAGAAGAGAGCCAGTACTCAAAGAAAACAGCTTCCAAGACTCCAAGCTTTCAAAAAGAGTCCAAGACTTCAGAGAAACACAGAGTAGTCCACCATACAAGGTGCGTTCAAAGACAAAAATGTCACCTGCTGCTCTCCGTACAATTAAAACAACAAATCCTGATGAAATCTGGGTCCAAATATTTTATTGTGTGATTGAGTAAAATATATCATGGTGAAGTAAATATGTTTTATTCATCGGCTAAATCCTATTGAATGACATTAAATCCAAAGTACAAGGTCCTCGCTTATCAACTCGATATGATAATAGAAACACTTTGTGCAGAAATTCATTGTGATACCCACCAAAATGAAAAGCAAGAGCATTTAAGGTACAATGACAACGACCATAAGAGGCAGTGAATGTTTTGACCTGCCCAAGTTCTCAGTTAAAAAAACCCTATGGTTCATACAGTGTCAAAAAGGAAAGAAACAGAATCAATGTCTGCTTCCTGTTTTAGGTATCACAGCGATAGGAGACTATGAATGAACACACCGGACTAATACTACATCATAACATGGTGTGTTGGTTGCGTGAGGTATGCGTCAACACCATAACAGAGTTGTTTTTTATGAGAGCATGCTGGCATCTCTCAGACGGCCTGATCCCATTTGACTAATAAGATTAGAGGTGAACTCTTCTTAACCCTCCCTCGACAATCTTTGTGGGCATAAGCAAACGGACACACAAACACACAAATACGTACACACATGCCTCCAAGACATTCAGCTGCACCTGCTGCCTGTACTTACAAGACTACTACAGCATAAAAGGAGATCTGATTTCGCCGTTTGTCCAGCGTGCCACCCATCGGTGAAACAAATCCAGACTGAGAGACTCACACTGAGCAGGACTGAGCCTGGGGATGAGAAACCGAGCTAGTGGACAGCATGAGGGCCCATTAGATTACTGCTCGCAAAGTGGATGGATCATCTGAAGCCGCTAAAGCTCCGCAGCGTTCGCCTGGGCAGGAGCCAAGTCTAATTAAGATGAGAGGAAGTGAGTGATGCTAAGCTGAGCATAAGTCCATTTGCCAAGAGCTGGTGTGAGGGGATGAGTCTGCGTCTCAAGATGGAAGGGGAGGGGGGAGTGTAGAGGTGTGGGTGCAGGCTGTCATTCGGTTGAATGTTCTGTTAAGCAGGATGACTGCATCACTACAGTCAGACTTACTGCTCTGGATCTGGTATTTTCTCACTTATACAGCAAAAACATTAATGGGATATTTCACCCAAAAATGAAAATTCACTCATTATCTACTCATCACTATGCCGATGGAGGGGTGGATGAAGTGTTTGAGTTCACAAAACACTTACGGAATTTCAGCGTTGCAGCCAAATCTAATCCAATTAAAGTAAATGGCGACAATTCTGAAAATCTGTCTGTATGTGGCTCGCATATCTCAAGAACTGTTTATCTAATCGGCTTCTCACTTGTCATGTGTGTTGTTCAGGGCCCAAGGAAGTGCAGCGTCAAATTTGGTACAATTTGGACATGTTCGATATTGATCAACTTTAAATAAACAGGCGACCAGAGTTCTGTATTAGTGGTAGCTGGGACTCATCACTGTAAGTTGTCAATCTCTAGAACAACTTGTTCCTGACAACAACAGATTCTCCAGTTCTTCTGTGTACTGGGTCGAGCTTCACTGAACTTTGAATAAACGGGTGAGCAGCAGCAACCAGCAACCAGCAGCACCACAGACCAAGAGATCAGCCCGTTTCAACTGTTTAAAACGGGCTCTGCACCAGTTAAATAAAACGTAAAACAGAGCAATTAATAAATAAATGTACATTTGAAACTGTTTTTGTCAGGCCTGTCCATAGAGATTTACAGATGAAATTAACTGGCAGTCGATACAAACTGAACGGCAAACCTCCAAAATTAGCAGTGCCGTGGTCCTGCAGCATTCTGAATCGACCAGGCCTCAAAAGATCAGGTTGCGCTTGCATCTCAAATCTCCTTCCTCTCCCTCTACGGTTACATTTAGACACATGAAACTCAATACACATGTGCGGTAAGATGAAGTGCAGCAAACAAAAAAGCTGCTCCTGCTGAGCTTTAGGCCCTATCATTATCAAAATCTAGTAGTGGAGGAGCTCTTAAATCAAGAACCCCATGAGACAACATAAAGACGCTGAATCCATTTCCTACATGCACAAGTTCACTCACCACCAGTATGGAATATCTGCTGTGTGTGCACAGTCTATATGTAAACCCACCGATTACATTGACCTTTTTCGAGCAGAAATACAGCAGCAGGACAGCGAACACAAGCACCTGCAGCTCAATCGGGACACTGACCCTGTCCAAGGGTCAGCGTGCCATGTTGTATGTTTACACAGAGTCAACAACATGCACCAGAATCTCATACTTTGACCTCAATATTCCTGCATTTCAAACAAAGACAGGGAGCACAGATGATGAAATCTGATGGGAAGGTTTTAAAAAAAGACTAATGTTTTGTTTTGGGCGCTCACAGATTGCAGGTGACTTCTGTGACATAAGCACAAAATGGAGGAAACCAACAGAGTCGCTTTCTCGGCTTGTGTAACCAAAGGATTCTGGACTGTAAGGACATTCCTGATTGAACAAATAACCTCAAAACATTTTTTCACCTAATTTCAGAGTATTAAGGCCACTCCTGAGGAAATGATTTGAGCCTTAATCGTGTCAAAATACGACTGTAATGTAAGAGAAAATGGTCGGACTGTTACATGCATGAATCTTTCATTAAAAGAGCAATTTAATACCTGATTCTTGTCGTGACTTTTTCCCCCAACATTTTTCCAAAAAACTACAACTGTAAATGAAAGGCTGCAAATCACAGTTCAGGGTTTCTTTTAGTGCCAAAATTAATAAAAGATTAAACAACTGATTCAAGTATTCCATGGCTGTGATGATTGATTAGTATTAATCATTGGTTGATTATTTTCGACTTATAAATGGTCTTTCTTGTTTTTCAGATTCATTTGTATGGGAAAGCAGGTTTATTATGTGCAGAGACATAATGAGATAGGAATGAATATGAATAGTCTATAATTAAGATTAAAAAAATAAAAAAATTGAAAATATCAAAGTTGAATGACAATGTCCAGTGCCTCCCCTGAAACAGCTAATTGTCTCCACAGCTGAGGTTCACGACAGCATGTGTGCTGGTTGATATAATGCCACTCTGGATTGAGCCTTTAAAGAGGATGCATGCGAGATAAAAGTATAACCTAGTGTGGATAAAAAAAATGATTCAACCTTATTTTTGGGCAAACTCATCAAACATTTTAAGTAATCATATTGGACCTGTGATTCTATATATGAACTGGTGCTGTTTTTGCAGTTGTGGCTCTTTCCCCATGAAAGTAGCCTGATCTTTTCCTGAAATAACTCCCTGGAGGTGTCACCAAGATGGCAAGATTAGCCGACAAGGACATATCTGCACCAAATGGGTTGAGTGAGCTCAGCTATCAAAATGCAATACGACTCCAGCACTGTGAGGTACAGACACATACAGATTGTGCACTGTAACCGCATGAGTTCTGAATAAGGAAAATACAACTAGTTTAAATGTGGAAAAAGATAAATATAGCAGAAGGAGTTGTATTGCAGCCTGGATTAGTCTTCATTTACTAACTTGCCTTAACATGTAACTTCACACCAAATGTGGTGTTAGATTGCTTATTTGTGCTAATTATGTGCCTACATGCCTGTTCAAGTTCTCTTGGCATCTGCACAAATGTGAACCATGTTTGTGTGTGTGCTGCTGATCTTCGGACACTGCCCAAAGCTGCCCTATACCCTGAAAAACTCACCGTTGTGGGACATGCCCACTGACAGGCACTTCTGGAAGCGGCAGTATTGGCACTTGTTGCGGTTCTTCTTTTGGATCTTGCAGCGGCGCTCACACTTGTCATACTCCAGCTTCAGACGGATGGTCCGCCGGAAAAAACCCTGCAGGAGTGAAGCGAGAAAAGAAAACATGTATAACTGTGAATACTGTTCACATTGTGCAAAAATGTAATTATCGATATTTTGACGTCTCAGTAAATAGCTGCATTAACAAGAATTAGCCAAATTTGAAGATTTGAGGCAAACTCATATAATCAGATGGACCACAGCTTGTGAACGTTTCTCTTGTTAAACAGGTATTTTTCATAAAGTACTTTTTACTGCACTGCCACTGACTGTAACAACAATTGTTGTCATCAACTTGAGGGTCTTCACCTGAATCACTCTCTCCACCTCATACTCTCCATGCTGCTCTGTGTGTGTGCGTTTGTGTGTGTGTGTGTGTGTGTGTGTGTGTGTGTGTGTGTGTGTGTGTGTGCAGATAGCATGCGTGTGTGAAGCATGCCCTGACTATGCAGACCTGCCCTGACAACAGAAGAGTGGATGATACATGTCTTATCTCCACAAATATAAAGTTTTCGACACGCGCGTTAGCTTAATCATCAGTGTCATCGACTACAGCAACTAATTGCAACAACGCTAGAATGACGCGTGACAATATATGCTACATAGTTTCAGTGCCAGCCTCTCCTCGCTTATACAACCTCGACAAAAAGAAACATTTATCTTTGCTGAAGAAGACATGGCCCGAGCGGCATGCTTGTGGTTGGCCTGGGGGAATTGCTTCATGGCATTTATCACCCACTGTGCCAAAATACATATACACAGTCTGAAAGACACACAAGCAAGATTACACAGGATTACACAGACATGCTACAACCATGTGAGCACATGTTCAGTAAGTGTAGCTGACACTCTCACCCACTAACCCCAAACCTGAGGGGTGACAAGAAGCCAGGACAGAATTGGAACCCAGGACGGATGGACTTCATACGTGTCCACGGTCCTAAAGAATCTGTATATTGACATCACAGAGGTCAGCCTCCTCCTCTTATTGTTCCATGACCAAGTCACAAGCAGAGTTTATACTGTATATGCATATATTCAAAAGTAATTCTATACAAGACTACGTGTACTTGGACAATCGCAACAGTTTTGATGATGATACAGTGGTGTATTAAGGCCATAATGAAGAAAATCTGTTTTCTGAGATTTCAAGTAAAAAGTTATCACGAGTTAAATTTTATTTAAAAAAAGGTCATAATGTTACGAGAATAATGTAAAGAAAATCAGATCAAACATTAAAGAGAACCTGTGCGCGTTGGAGTACTCCTTCTGGATCCAAAATCTAGATTATCATTTTCATTGTTTCTTGATAATCTACGAAACCACTTTGAATACCACACAGATGCAATCAGCCACTACCAAACATTTCCTCCTACACAAAAGAGCCACTTTCTGCCAAGTCTGTGCGGTTCTTTCTTTGGAATAGACTCAGTTTCTTACACAAGTCCGGAAAAAAGATGCTTGGTATTCCTTATTTTAACGCAGGCTGATCCTCTTATGTTCCGCATCTCGAATGACACAGAGCCTAACATTGCGACTTTATTCTCGAAATCTAAATTTTTTCCCTTTAAGTGGCTCTTGTTTTCAATCTTTTGAAATAGATTAACTGGTTTATTAAGTGTTTACCTCATAACACACAGATAACTAAGACTATTTTTCCGGCATTCTAACTCTGCAGTGTGAATAAAGTAAAGTAGGCAGATCGACAACAAGGGCTGCAAATGTCAAGATGGGTTATGATTAGGATAAATTCAACATTTTGTTAAAGAAGGATGAATGTCTTATTTCTCTTAATATGGAAAAAATCCTTGAAAGAGACAAAGTCTTCCCATGGACATGCCAAAGTTACGATCATGAAATGCTGACTTCACTTTATCCACCTAATGTTGCAAGTACGGTCTTCACCTTTACCCTCTGACATGTCATTGGTCACAACTGATAGATACACCTTTAATGACTCCCTCCTAAAGGTAGATGTTAAACGACACAAATACCTTGACTTTCTGATAACCTGTTGTTTAACAGCCCTGTGACTTCACCCTGCATAGATCATACAACATTGACTCTGCACTGTGGACCTTTGTGTAGTATTGATACACTGAAGCACAATATATCTACAACTACACAAACACTAAGACATAATCATTGTTGTACTGTTTATACTTTAGTGAGATGCGGCTCTGATGTAACAGTTTATGTAACAGCATTTTGACTTGATGGAGTTTATGTAGCACTGACATTCAGACTGTGTGGCTTATACATGGATCTTACCTCAGTGCATTTACAGTGTGTATAGGTGCAAACAGGAATTTTGATTCAGTAGCTACTTTTACTTCAAAAACAAAAATATATTAAAGGTTGCAAAACTCAAAGACACTAACAATAAGCTGAAAAGTAACACAATCTTTGTCCTGCACTTACAGCCTTGGTAATGACTGGTAAACAATTAACTGCAAGATCATTGGGCAGCCACGTGTGAAAGCCAAGCTTGGTATTTTCAGACTCTTTTAGGAGTTATCATAAGTCACAAGACACATGGCCTCTGGATTTCTGGCCTTCCACGTCCTACTCTCTTCAGAGTCTTCAAGTCCAAATGTTATTTGATGTTTTTAAATAGATTTAATGGCTGTTTGTGTTTCCAGACTTGTCCGTGCTTGAGTGTGGGTGGATTAGGAAGGAAGTAATTGATGGATATTGATAGAATTATTGACAGAGGGAACGTAAGCAGTAATATAACACATTCAAGGTCAAGAAATAAAACAGAGAACCAAGAAAAGTTAAGGAAATGCATGGGTGACAACCAGGAAACAGGTTAAATCATCACAATAATCCTCAAATAACTATATGTTCAATTGCTCAGTCCCCAATCATTATATGGGTCTGGTTCTCTCCACCGTCTAACATGAACTCTTAAGGCCAATTGTTTGACTATCGTTTGTGTGCGCAGCTTATCTTTATCTCACCTTGCAGCCCTCGCAGGCATGGACTCCGTAGTGGTAGCCCGAGGCGCGGTCAGCACACACTCGGCACTCCAGACTGAGCGATGAGGAGGTAGACGAGAACTCCTCTTGGCCCATTGACACCCCATAAACAACCGACGAGGGGCTGGATGCCGGCGTCAGGGCATCTGCGAAACACACACGGCTGGTTTAAACATGCATAAATACAGATGCACACATCTCTACAGGCTACTCTTCATGTAGACCAAATGAATCAGTTTCCTTCAGACAGCACCTGAAACCCCTTCCAGATTTTTTTAAACTGACAATCTGACATTAGTGATCACTTCATGCAGTGACTGACCAGATGTGCAGAAGTGAGACAACACTGTATGTATTAGTGTTGTCTTCAAAGCATCTGCCAGTTATGTCTTTACTAAGCAGATATTAACTCTGTGTGCACAACTTATTTACCTTGTTCCCACTATATAATTATCTTGTGTGCAAATCTGTTTCATCATTTGGATCTTCAGGGGTCCGTACTTTTGTCATTCTCGATACCATGTAATTGCATCGTCTTTGAGTGCAACACAATGAAGCCTTTGAGGCGAGACTGTCCTAGTCAGCATTACCGTGGATTTTTTTTGGACTGATATTATCCCCTCCGTTTAAAAAAATTTCCTTCGACATGAGATTCACAAAATATCCACCTCCAGAAACAAATATGACTAAAAACGCAAACATGCTGGGCCAGTAGGTGGGGATAAAGTCCAAATTAACAATCCATCAAAGTCCAGAAAAAAACATGCTCAATGGTATATAGCCGCTATTGTTGTTGTTGTTGTTTCTAGTGCACGCTCATGACAAGAGGCAACAGTGGGCATGCACAAAGTAAGTTCTAACGTTGTTTCCAAACGCTCCGTTTTACATGAGGGCTACACACGGTTTTGAAGTTTTTTCGAAATTTACACTTTGGAAGTTATTATTGCCAATTTAGTGACTTAAACGCTGTTTGTGGATGAGAGGCCTGTTTTGGCTGTAATTATTAATGTATCTCTACTGTGAAATACAGCCTGTTCCATTCCCGAGACTATTTATTGAGAGTTATTAGCATGCTGTCTGTGGTGCCACAAGAAAAACAGTGCTGGAGTATTATTACTGATCTTCCTCATGGAAGACAGGTCACAAGGCTTCCCATCAGTTTTCCATTTCCACCACTTCCACCTGCAAAACAGTGGCATTACATGAAGCCACATCAGTTAGTCAAGAGAGGCCAGAATGGAGAAGAGCAGATTTTGGCAGAGGACGTGGAGCTCTGTTGCTGCCCAGTGCAAGTGCAAATGTTTCGACTGTGGACATGTGGAATGTTTTGGAGTGTGGACAGGCAGGTCAGGGCTTCTCCTGCTCCTGTCTCTCACTGTTAACACTGGCAAACAAGTCCTAAACACCATCCCAGTGACTTTTCCATGACATCATCAAATGTTTCCGTGATGCCTTCTCCTAATGCTCCTGTCTCTTTTGTTCTTGATCTCCCTCACTCACACCCTCTATTCTCCCTTTAAATGTGTATCTTTCTACACTATTCACTGCTAGTTCACTAGTTGCATAATTTGGTAGTAGCGTAAATTTCCCACATGTCCATGACACCTCTATTCAGGAGGGAACACAGCAGCAAAGTGGATGTTTCCTGAGAGGTGGAGCATGGTGGCTGAGGAATGTCTGAATTCCTCTGTGGATATGGAGCGAGAAGACGAAGGCTTGAGGAGGACAGAGAGGTAAAACAAGGGTGTATAGAAAATACGAGGTAGATAAGGAAAGGCAAATAGAAGTACAGGGCAGCAGAAATGCAAAGATTTCTAGCCTTGTCGTAAATGGTTAGAAAAGTGTAGCAAATTAGGGAAAAGGGGGCTAAACTTGGGGACCCCAAGTCCAAGAGCAAAGCAATTACACTGAGCCAACTGGAAGCAACCCCATACTGTTTCAACACATTATTAATGACCTTAAGAGATATTTAAATTCAATGACATTAAGACCCAATTCACCTAGGACAGTGGACCCTTCCGAGCCATTGCTGGAAGACTGGTATTCCGGGACATCAAAAGAGCTGAGGGCATCATTGTCAATGGACTGGGAGATGTCCTGGAGCTCCTCCATGCCGTCCATGAAGTCGTCATCGGTGCAAAGGGGGCTGCCCAGCACCGAGTCCTCCAGGGGAGAAGGGGGGTGATAGTGGCTCTCCATGTCGACCATTGTGGTGGCGGACGAGGCGGCAGCCACTTTCAATCATCAGACTGGAGACAGAGGAGAGGAGGAGGGGGGACAAAAAGACAGAGGTTAAAGAGGTGCAATGGAAAATCAGGCAGGCAGACATAGAGACACAAGACAATAATTCATTTTAAAGGTCACCCCTGTCTTAATTTGTGGATACGAAGAACCTACATCCTCTAGCTCTGTGAGGATGTACTTAGATACGGTACTGCATCGTGTTAAATGCAAGTATCAGCTGGCTAACATGATGTTTGGCAGGTGAATATGTCTATCTGTCAATAGCCTAGTTTAGTGTGTTAGCATGCTGATATATGCTACATGGCAATAGACATGTTACTAGTCTTATATGTATTTTGTCATTAACCAAATATTATGGTAAAGTTTAAGAAAGGGAGAAATCAAAACTGTGACCTGACGATAGCGCTAAAGTATAATTGTAGAAGTAATTCTTTAGGTAACAATTGTAATTCATCTCATAGTTGTTGAGACATTGCACTAAATAGCACAAATATCAACCATATGGTGGTAATGAGGGAAAAGCAAAAGGATGTGCACAGTTATAGAGATGTATCAGCAGGGCATCATGGATTTCAGTTTTGTTCAAGGTGGCAGCACCGATGCTGCCATCCAAAAAGCCATACCACTTGCATGCCGCAAAACCGATTACATCATTTATAACATCAACACTACAATGTAACATTGCTTTATCTTTCAGCGCACATAACTAAACACAACACTGGTGAATACAGGTCCTATTAGTGGTGGTGATGTAACATGTGACCATGCACATAAACAGGTGATGTGGGTTGCTATAGTTGGTCAGGAGGCAATGGGGGAATGAAGGACACAGAGTATCTTATGACACAACACACTCCACTCCTCTGAGCTCTCCGCTCCAAACACAGAAACCATATCCTCACAGCCATCAAAGTGGTGCAGGAACAGAAGGACACAAGACACAGAGAAACAGAGGCAGGCAAGGAGACGTGTGGAGGAATTAATGTAGGTCAATGGGCTGGCTTAGGCTGTGTTGTGATAGGAAGGCTGGGGGTTGGGGGTGTACCAGAGGGGACATGACAGACTGGATCATACAGTAGATGGGGGAGATTTTGCTTAATTGCAGGGTGGATACATAGTGCACTAAGAAGTGGGCTTGCCTCATTGGCTTAAGTTAAGACTGACAATCAGAATGGACCTTACATTGCATATTCAAACTTCATACGTCCCGTGTAAACTGGGTCAATCTTCGGTAAGCCCTCTCCATCAGAGCCCCCCACTAATAAGAACATGAAAGAGGTGGGGGGTGACGGCAGCAGTACGGCTGTGAGATAGCAGCTGTTTGTTGTTCAGCCATTCCATGCCTTCACATGCCTTTAGTTTAACCTTAACTTGCCCCATTGGCACTATACACCCTTTCATAAAAGAGGCTGACTGCATGCTCAAAACATTTCTGCCCCCAGTGTTCAGTGTGAGTCTATTCAAAAGGTCCAATGAAATAAATGCATGGTTTGAAGTGGCAACAGAAGGTAAAGATATAGCTTTGAATTAAGTGCGGCAAATAAAGGAGGCAAATAAAAATAGATAAATGTGATTCTCACTCATTGCCAAATGCAAGAAATGCAGGGTTGTTGGGTCAACAAATGAGCGAGACATTTCCGTTCTCAAATGCAGCCTCTGCACAGACAAAATCAGTATGCAATAAACAACTGGCCCGTGAGCAAGCAGCTTTAGTGAGTGACTTATTCTACAATACACTTGTAATTGTAAAAGAGACGAGTGTTAGCTCTGCTAGGATAAAGCTAACCTCTTTAGCATTCAGCCTGTAGGTCCTGACCTTCAGGTCTTCTTTTAGAGGACATCCTGTTCCATACACTCACTTCACTGTCATTATAAAACTGCTTCAAGTCTAAAATAAAGGCTTCTTGGTGACAGCTTAACTAACGTCTGTGCTGTCAATTCAGGTAACTGCATTTCCACAGCTGAGGTATCATCTAGTGGTTAGATGAGATGAGCTTGTGCTTGTAAACTATTTAGGAACGTCATTTGGTGGAATCAATAAGTCCAGATATGGATCAGTCTGCAGTGGAAAGTGCAGAGCGAGGCTTTGTGTCAACACGTGTCATGCGTAACTTTCTATTTAAATAACATACATGACACAAGTTCTATTCTAAACTCATAACCCCCTACCAGCAGAAGTGGTGGACCAAGGTAACCTTTTGTTTCCACCAACATACGCAATGACAATGTAAAGACACAGAGCCACTTAGTTACAGATTGCAGAGGTCTAGTGGATTAAGATAGAGGAAGACTGGGAGAGGGTGAAGAAGAATATCTGTTATGCTACATTACACAGCCATTAACAGTGATGTGCGAGACAAAATGAGCAAGTGAGGCGGAGGGAGAGAGAAAACAGCCATTCTTATGGCAACAACAAACCTTTGTCCCACAGGTCAAGACGTCTCATGTTCTCACTCAACCAAGCCTGCAGAGGGCTCTGCGCACAGTGAATGGATGAGCAGTTGTACGTGGTGGTTGTGTGCATGTTAGTTTTGGAGTATAAAAGGCAAAGATGAGGGTCACATTGACAAAAGATCTCCAGGTCGCCATGATGATGCTATGGCTTATGGAGGGTGGGTACATGAAGACACTTCTACCTCTTGAATTCAATCTCTCTTTAAAATCAATGAATCCCAATATGAGTTGCTGCAAAAATAGGTTAAACTGTGTGCACGTCTGTAACACTAACGCAGGATGTACGAGTGGAGCATAAATAATCCATACAGTCCGATGGATTTCTGCATAGAGTGCCCCCCCCCCCCTCCATTACACTCCTCCAGTCAAGACCTATATTAGACGCAGGCTGTGAAGCAGCTACTAAGCCCTGGCTGAGGCAGATAAACAGGATCTGAGCAGGACACGTAAACAGCCTTCCAACAGAAAAGAATGTAGAAGAGTAAGTTTGCATAGTTTCTCAAGACAGAGATCTGTAAATTAGCAGCACTGCTGAGGTGACAGTCTCACTAGTGATCATACAAGTACTTCAAAAGGGCCATGTTATCTGATCATGTGGCATATATACTGCACATCCACACGGTAGCTGACGCTGGAGGAATATAATCATCAGTCTCAATGACTAACTTTTGTCTCTGGGGTTCCAATAAAGATTCATGCTTGACAAATACCAATAACAAAGAGTGTGATGACAAGGAAACAGAGAGAAAACTGGACGCAGACCAAAAGGATGGAAAAACAACGTGATGAAAAAAAAATGCTTTGTATCCAAGTGCAGGAGAGAACATACCTTGGCAGGGAAGAGAAGTTTGCTCATGTACTATTTGTGTGATGTGGTAATAAAAAAACAGTATTGCTACAAATCGTTGGAAGACAGTTGGTAATTATAGTTGAGAAAATAGGAAAAACACAATAATAATGAATAATAACAATAATAAATTCAGTCCTCCATGCAACATGACATCCAGCTCTTTCCAAGAGTTTGTGTGGTCATTCACTCTGTATGCATGTGTGTGTATTTATGAGTGTGTGAAATAGAGTGGACCTCATGTTAATGTTTAACCCTCGCATCCTGTGGCCTGACAGACAGGCCTGTAAGAAGAAGGGGCCCAGAAGGGCAGACCAGTGGTCTTAGAGTAGGAACATGGGCTGATGGTGGCTGCCCCCGCCTGCTTCTGCCTGACCATTTGTTTGAATGGTTGACTCTTAGGAGCTCAGCCTGGACCGTGCCCGAAGAGTAAACACTTGTTTGAACCCTTATCACTCAGGGACAGATATGCTGGCCGGCGCCCTCTTATCATTATGCAGATTGGCCAAAGTACAAGCTAGGGAAGTGATTGACACTGGACTTGAGCTATGGCCTCAGACAGAGGGGCCATATGATAGCTGACCTTTCAATCTCCCTGCTATCAGGTCACTTACCTTAACACAGGGTCAAGTTAAATATATAAATCATGTAGAATTTCCATTTTTAATCTCAAATGCATGCAATGAAGTTTTTAATTTTTGGATGTATTGTTCTAATCTTTATAGATATCTATTGGTTTCCACTGATTTTTGGTCAGACAGTGACAGCAGTGCCTGCTCTATAAATATGAATGTCCCTGACTGACAGTACACTATTATTTGGCTGGTGCAGTGTATGGAATTTCCCAATGGCGGCTGCTCTTTCAAAAGGAATTGATCACATGGCAGATGACAGAGACTTGACTGAGCGTGTAACTCAAATTACAGGGTAGCTGGTGACTTTAACTTCTTTGTATGGCGGTTTTGTCAGACGAGGTCAGGGTTATTGAACAATTGTCTTAAAGGTTCAGTGTGTTGAATATAGTGACATCTAGTGGATAAGTTGCATGCTGCAGCTGAACACCACTCACCTCTCTATCCCTTACCAAACATTAAGGAGAACCTCTGGAAGTCTTCAGCTGTTATGAAAACTCAAAAGGTGTTTGTCCAGTTTGGATGACTGTAAAAAGCATGGCGGCCTCCGTAAAGAGGACCCTCTCCTGATGTAAATATAAAGTATTTAAATATAAAGGGCCCATTTTAGGATAAAAATAACAACAATTTGTACAATCTAGACAATTACACACTAGTGAAAACACCACTAGGATTATTTTATATTAAATTTCTGCCAATAGATCCCGCTTTCACCTAAAACCTACACACTGAACCTGGACTAGCCTTAATCGGTCACTTTTCAGTCACTATATCACACTTATTCCACGGTCTGACAAAAAAAACTAGGGAATGACATCAACTTTATATGCGACTTTTTGCTCTCAAATGTCTGAAGAGCTCTCTGATTCAACAATGTAAAACTTCAACTGCTTTGCACTGTGACTGACTGTGACTGACATGTCCAATAGAAACTCATCCAGGCAGGCAGGGATGAGCCTGAACAATTTACATTGAAATAAGACATTAATAACAGTTCTCGACTATAACCTCAATTTCTCGCATTCAGCATACACGGTTTATCTGTATACCAGTAGGTTTTAACGTAGTCTTGCCAGCCAATGTGGAGAACCATCACTGGCTGTTAGCATATTCAACACCCACTGCTGCAGCGAGTTGAGAAATAAAACAAGTCCCATAAACCCCAGTGGACTCTGACCTCTGCATTGACAGCGTGTCTAGTGTCAAAATAATAATTAAATGTCCACACATGCCCATGAGACGAGAGCACAAGCAAACTGATCATAAAACACTGAAGGAGGTACAGTGTGACAGTGTATCACGTTACCTCAAAGGTCTGCAGTGACCTGACCCTTCACGCTGCGTGGCTGAAAAAACCCCACAGCATTGATAAAATCCCCACAGCATTATGTGGTGGATAGTGCTCATGTGTGTGATGTGGAACATGAAAAACTGAGGTGATGCTCTCCACATGAAGATAAGATTATCCTTTATCAGGCCCACTACGGGAGGAAATTTGCGGTAAAAATAGAAACACCAGTAAAAGGTGATAAAGTAGAAATAAGTGAACAAATATAAACACAGGGAAATATAACATAATATATACAGGGTGAAAAGGAGATCACAGATAACATTTCACAGAAGATAGAGAAAACTCTTTATCAGGGATTATCAGTTTTGGGAAACATGTCAACATAGAAAATGTAGACAGCTGGATTTGGGTGCGTAGATTGCATTGGTCACAGACATTTGTTGGAAAAGGGAGGACCACCTTGTGAATTTCTCCTCCAGCTTGAAGTGGGGTAACACCTCTACAACTTTGTTGATATTGTAAAAAAATATTGAATCTCGAATCTTACAATGACCTCTTGTAAAGGTGTTTCCTCTTTGATATCATAAACATATGGGCTCATGTTTTTAAATGTTGTAATTACATACATTTCTTAAGTATATTTAACTTGACCAGCTTTGTTAATCTCCAAGTAAAAAGCAGAAATTAATAAATATTAGTTTTAATACTAAAAACTACTAAAAGGAAACAAAACAAAACTTCATGTGTCTGTTTAAAAGCATAAAAAATCAGATTTTGTGAAACAACGATGGAAGGGGAAGATATAGTGTATCTGAGTGAGTGGTAATTATATGCTAGTATTAAAACTATTGTACATTCTTTCTGCCTTGAATGGAGTCCTGATGTGTCAGCAACATCTGAAGTCGTGTGCAGAAATGCCACAGCTGCTGTGTAACCTTGACCCACAGCACGGCCCCAGCTTAACTCTGCAGCAGCGTGTTACATGTATTCACAGCTGAGCCTGGCAGGATCGGCCCTCGCTGTTTCCAGCTGCGAAAATCACCCTCAGCTAACAACTCTGTCCTTAAGCAACACCTCCGCTCTTTGCCAAGTGCGGGCTCCTGGCTGCCACTTTGTGCTTATTTCCAAATCAGTCACATGGAACACGCGGGCCACCGTTACAAAACCTCTCTGTGGTACATCCACGCTGTAAATGACCACAGTGGGGAAATGGCCTTTTTTGTTTCAGCTGTAGACAGATGTAGGTCTATGGTAACAAGACAGCACTGCACTTACATTTGTAGTGGAGCAACATCACCATAAAATACATAAAAAGACCTACACTATCATTGTGACTGATTTCCCCTCTTTCAATGCTCAGGTGTTGATATAGAGACAACAAATGCCAACATGGCTTTGTCTCCATGAAGTAAATATCAAATTCTTGTGCTCATTTCAAGGATTAGTTACAGAAACAGGCAAGTATTAACATTATGTCCAGTGCAAATGTGCTCTACGCATCAATACCAGCTCCAGAAATAAAAATACTGCACGTGTAATCAGCAAACTGAACATATCATGGCTGGTGCCAATGAGAAGGGAATGTTCAAGTGAGCCCTGTGCCCTGAGGCTGTGTCAAGATACAATACCTTCATGACAACACAGGGACATATGCACAGCAGACAAAGGGATGAGGCATGTCCAAGAATTTTCTGTTTTGAGGAGTTTCTGCATTAATAATAAAAAACAATGGGGTTGGGAGTGGTGCCAGAGTAGAAAATCACCCAAAACTGAGATGAGAACAACATGAGGAGGGGAGCAGTTCGTCTTCGCTCTGACAGCTGTGTGTATCTTATTTCATTTTCCAGCATGACTTTGGAGTCCTGAGTTCCCCCTTGCCGGCTGCCAGAGCAGCCCACGTGTTTGTGGGGAGACGTGCAGCACACAGGCCTGGTGACAGAACTACACTCATATGCTACTGGAGTAGGGTCACTGTGTATACGACAAATAGACCAAAAGGACTCTGATGTGCAGCACATAAGCGAATAGAAAATCTTTTACGTTTCTCCAACAGCTACAAACTCCCACATTCTAGAACAATATTTAATTCAAAACACCCAATCACACAATACAGTTGTCTCATTCTGTCTGCTTCTCACTAAGATCCCAAAGATCTGAAAAAGTCAGTTTAACCTGCCATGGCAGAAATAGTAACTTTAATGTAAAACAATCTTTTCCCTGCCTCGACCTCAGGCATACTCATCTGTCATGTTAATAAACACTGTCAATTTCCATACTAGTGTCAAAAAGCTCTGTTACACCTACTTAAGCAAAGCTGACATCCCATGAATACCTCAGAGGCCTTGTTCGTTCGCTGTGCACTGTAAGAAAGTCAAAAGTAAAATCAGCTCAGAAAAGTATTTTCTGACGGAGATGAGAGACAGTGGGCTTGGTCAGGAATAGAATTAAAATGGGAGAGTAGATAAGACCAAGAGGGGGGGTGTAGGTAAGTGATGAGGATTTCTACAGACCGAGGCTCACGTGGACGGGGATCAGACACCTTTGCCTAAACTTTAAGTTGAAGAGAAAGAGTAAATCTCCCAACAATGGCTCCGTCTTAGTCTTAGACAAGGGTGATGTTGAAGAAATGTGACGCGCAAACCTGAAACACAGGCCTGGGAGAGACAAAGAGCCACAGTGAGAGAGACATTCCTTTTCAAGCAACACCAGTCAAATCCTCCTGTCAGGTCCCCTCACGGTTTAAGGCACAAAATTCGGCTTATATGCAGCGTTGCTTCCCGATCATGAGCGCAGACAATCTCCTGTCCAGAGCTGCTTACTGTAAATCTGGCTGGAGGCACCCAATCCTATTCAACCCAGAAAGAGTTTAGCATAAGGAAGGCTCAAAGAGGAGTATACCCGTCTCAGATGAAGGTCAAACCCGGACCCAGAGGACACCGATTGCAAAACAAACACACCATAGACATGACTACAAAGAGACGAAACTACCCCTTGCTGTGCAAAAAAACCACTTTGGACCAAAAATAGCACAAAAGAACCTACATTGGTGTGGGTGTGTTACTACAGGTATGAGGGACAAAGTGAAATTTGATCCAGGAAGTGCAGTTTTAAAAACACCTCCATGAGTAAGAAGCTTCATCACAACACTGGTCAGCCGGGATTTTACAATATATGGAAAGTAATCACAGCAGCAATCCTTTCATCTTGCATATTGATGATGGGAAACAAAGAAACAGTTTCACTCAGAACTTAATGCACAAATATGTGTCACATGGCATTGTTTAACCCTCTAAAGCCCATTATGGGACCAAATCAGCTGCCTCGATCAGATGAAAATGATTGTTAGATTATCAGACAACATCTGGAACACCTTCCTCTACACCTTCATATGTCAGAGAGATTATTTGTTGTTATTCCTGTTTCCAAATGCCACAGACACCATGACTTCCTTTGAGCCTAAAAATGCACCACATGATTCCATCTGAATGATCATCACTCTTCTGTATTTGGCGGATTTCAATATCTGGAAGAGCTTTAAACACATTTTCCAGTACAGTCGGAAGACACCTTATATAGTTTGTTTCAAACATAACTCAAGCGCCAATCCCCAGTTCAAGACCCAGCACCTGTAGAGGCTTATTTCTCTGGTCTGATTAGGCAGTGGTATAGTTCATATCTGCTGGTTAAAAGAGGTGGAAGAGCCTTTTGGAGAAAGTATACCCAGTGGTAACATTTATTTCTGGCACTCTTAGTGATATAGGAACTTGAAAAATAGGGCACTGGAACTTGGCTCTTGTTAACATACTTTCAATACAACTTTATAGGTCAAAAACACAGACACATAATAAAATGTTCAGCTGGAAAGGGACCCTTTATTTTTATGTTTATAAGCATATTAGAAAAGAACTTCCTCAAAAAAGTTATACCCACAATAAAATGCATTAATAATTAAAACTGTTGTTATCTGCATTATAGATAACCAGTTAGACAACTCATGTTTAAATGTTTATTGCACCAGTAGAACATGTTAGTGTTTGGTGTCGTGTCTAGGCTTCCGACTTAATCACTTCCCTTAGATATAATTACATAGATATGATGGGAGTGATGAGCAAATATGTATAACCCCCCATCTGAGCCTACCGGTGGATGCTGGGGTGGTGGAGAGGCGAAAGCCACTGGCAGCAATACTGAGGTACAAGCAAAACGAGTGATAGGAAATTTTCTCGGCTTAAATCGACCACCAAATAGGGTGGTTGTGTATTATAGATGATTGTGGAGAGTGAGGTATCTCACATGATTGGAGCAGCAAGTAATAATGAATGTAATTTTAAGTGAGCACAAAAATTGTCAGCACAAAATTGAAAAGCAAACAAAAAAGGAGAGAAGAAAAATTGTATCCTCCCATATTCTCTCGTTATATTATTAAAGTTATAATATGGATTTTATTTCAGTAATCGCTTGTCTCATTGCGAAATGTTTTCTGACTTTGCCTGTATGGTGCATATTGGCAGTCCAGTAATCCATTCCCTTACCCCCATGTTATATATGCTATAGAATGAGATCTCTATTCTTGTTTCTGTCTTGAGAAGCCCGTCTCTCTTCTCGGTGTGAATGAGGCAGAGCAGAAGCTGATGAAAGGTTTCAGGTTTCTGGAGGACACAGCTGTCAGAGTGCAGCAGCACAGCCAGAGGGAAACAAGCTACGGTAAATAAAATTAAAAATTGAAAAATTGGCAGGGCGAGTTCTTTAAGGCTAAATTAAAGCAGCACAAGCTCTTGCCTGAACAGTGAGGTGTGACAGTTTGTTTCTAGACATGTCTCATGTACTGTGCACGGCAGATGAGACTATCTTTAAATGCACTGCATTTCTCAAACTATCACAATAGTAAAGTCTGATGAATTATGAGCTGTGATAAGACTTGGAAATAAAAGAGGGCACTCCTTCAAATGAAGTGAGATGCACATGCTTGTGAGTGTCCGATGGAATAAAGAAAGTATAGATGTAACAGGTGGGTAGGTATCATTGTGGGGAAAACACTGGGTTCAGACAACCACAAAAGGTTTCAAATTTACTGCCATGTGTATATATTTGAAATAACTGGGATGTGACATTATCTCAGTGTCCCATGTATTTACTCCATCCATTTAGAATGTAACACTAATTAAAAATAATAAATAGAAAATATGTATATACATATATATATATTTTCTTTTTCAATGTTTTTCAACGTTATGTTTTAAGTTGGCTTTACTCACTGTTGTTTATACAAACACTGTCACCTTGAGTCCACGTGAAATCTTAAAGTGTTTTTCTTAACCACACTTACCAGTTTGATAAACTGAGTAAAAATGGTTCAGACTGAAGACCTTTGGTCTCCAGGGAAATTCCACATCACCGTGGAGACCGGCTTTAAAGGGTCAGCAAATACAGGTAAAAGCCTGGTACACAGTACTGAGCTGTATCTTGATGCACATGTATTTGGAGCACGACTGTGCAGAACAGAGAATCTGTCTTCAGTTCCCCTTCAGAGTCTAACTGTTAGAAAACGTGTCCGCAGAGAGCTTGACCTCCACGTGCATCTTTACAATCATTACTAAAAATGTGAGTCTCTTTCAAAACCATAATCACACATTGTCTCACGGTGGAAGCCAGTCAATCCAAATGGAACAAAATTACAATAAAACATGGCTCTAACTGTGAAACCCTTTCCACTTTTATGACCCAACTGAAGGCAATTAAATCTTAAAAAGACACTAAGGGGAAGGGGACAGTTAAAAGAGTAGACACCTGAAATTACACATAAGACCGGTCTATTTGTGGGGAGAGAAAGGATGCAATCCTATATTGCCTAGGGGAATGGGACATGTATAGGATTTGGGTCACATTTCCCTTCCACAGAAACAAGGCCATCAGTTCTTTTTAAATAAGGGACTAAAGCACGTCGAGGTGTTGAATGCCAAGCGTGCAGTTTCCACAAACACTGTTATTCACTATGACTTAGCATTTCTGCCTTCATATAGTTACTCTATGCAACAGTGATAATTAAGTAAAGTGTTCGGTAATCTCTCAACTTCAGTCATCACACAAGGTAAACACTTCTCCTTCATTGATTAATGAACAATTATGTAACTCCCTCTGTTAGCTATGAGTAACAGAAGTTGTGCACATTCAGCTCACGGAGAGTGAGTGAGAGAGTCACTGAGGTAGAGAGAGGTATTGAGACAGAGTGAAATGATTCATTCCTCATTTGAGGACTTTGGTCACAGACAGCACCTGCAGCTAGTATATTCAACACTGCTTCAACCATTCCATCCATCCAGCACTGTCACTTCCGCTTTGGTAAATTGTCTTCAAAGTAAAAGCACACTGTTTATTTTCTTGCTATAATGCTTTACATCGAGTAAAATTAGACAACTCATATTTAAGTATTAAAGATGTGAACTTTATGTATGAAAAAATAACAGGTATAGCAGGTAAGTCAAAAGTCTGTTGCAGATAAACCAGGTAGGATGAACACTGTTTTCTAACTTTACTCCAACACAGACTGTTTATAAAATGTACATTTCAGGCGTGCTCATGAATGACAAGGAATGATTATGAAGTAGCTCCGGAGCATTAACAGCCAACCCCAAACAGGCAGATTTACAACAGGTGCTGCACAAGTATTTAACAATAATATTTCTTTCAGTAGCTTCCATGTCATGTGACCCCATGCAGGTGTTGTGGTTGTGTTTCTGGTAATCTGGCATGTTCAGAGCTTATTTTACGCACCACATTATTAGACCTGCTAAGCAGAGACATATAAGAGATCAACAGCTTCTTCTCGCAGCAGGCAGATAAACAGCCTTTGTATTGAGTGCATGGCTCACTGATGAAGAGCTTACATCATAGAGAGATTGTCTATTGATGAGCCAGGGCCACTTGAGCTGCGCAGGCGTGCACACTGAAATCACATTAGCCCTCTCTCTATACAATAACAATGTTATTGCAAACCTTAATGGGGGATTTATCGATCTGCCGCACAGCTGCACGCAAACAACTCGGGTGTGCGCGCTCTGTTCCCGGGTGCAAAGCTGCTGCTGCACCGTGCGCGGCGACCAGGCTGCAGGAGCAACATTCCCTCACAGACTGCTGCTGCAGGAGGGCGCACCTCACTCAACAACACACACTATAAAGAAATAGGCCGAAAGAGACTGTCTACCTTCTCATAAACAGCCCGATCCGACGCCGCCATGTCCCCGGGAGTCTTCGGTGCCAGATCGAGAGAGGACCGAGGAGGAGGAGGGTGAAGAAGAGCCGCCGACCTGCCGACCGCGTCCTTGTTTGTTTCCCCACAGCGCTGCCGCTGTCAAAAGTCCCCCACCACTTCCATACAAAGCAGAGCCACGGCGGTCACACCCGCAGGAAGTGACGCCATGACCGACAGCTGGTAGAAAGGGGAAAGCCGCACCCCCCTGACACACCTATTGTCTCAGCCAATGGAATCAGCGGCTCCACGTGGAAAGGACGCCCCCTCACCATGGTGACAGGACCACAGTGTTGGGGGAGGTCGCGGGAAGAAAACAGTGCTTTTAACAAATGTCCCAAGAAATCAGAATGAAAAGACAACAGTGAGGTGCTGCTGCAGAGCTGAAAGATACAGGCGTTATTACGAGGAGAGGATCAGAGACACTGATTCTGAACTGAGTGAATACAGCCTGCTGATATTAGCACCTGACCTCATATGACCCTCCTCACATCATCATCATCTTCTTCCTCTCTCAGTTCACAACATGTGATTCACTTGAATAAAGCTCTATTGGTACAATATATGACAACATAACATTTTGCATTAACATAAACATTATCAGTGTACACACAATGGAAACATATTTCAACATGTACTTTCTGAAATTGCTTCAGGAAAAAAGTCTCAAATAGAAACAAAATTAGAAATTCTGGGTCATTGAAGGTCATTGATTTGATATTACCAAGTCGTTCATTTAACTGCCTCATTTACTGGCGAATAGTTCAATTATTAACAATACATGCTCTTTTTAATAAACTGTATCGGAAATCTTAACCTGAAAAATAAATGTAATGCAGAAAGAAGTGATAAATGTTGCTGTCAAATATATTGGGATAGAAGTAGGAAGTGAAGTACTCAAATAAAGTATTGCAATATTGAGCAGATGCAGTTTTTCTTTTACTAATAGTGGCACAAGTCAAACAGTAACTGTGAATTGTACAGTGGTGTCTACGGTAGTGCAAATGATGCATATATATAGACAAACACTGAGTGCATAAGTAAAATAATTATAAAGTAAAGTAATAAGTTACTCTTTATACAGAGGTTATACACTGACAGACTATGTGCACAGTATATTCAATCTGCCATAGATCACTACTATAATGTGCAAGGTTATAGATATTTTAACAGCTTTACCAAAGAGGATTTGAAAGACCACTTCTTTTTAAAAGAGACATTTGGTGCATTTTTGGCAAGAATTTAATCGTTTCATCACACAAACTTACTTTGGCAGTTAAAAAAATCACCCCCCAAGTTTTAAAACATAAAAATTCTTTGAATGATAAATTGGAGTCTGATATGATTTTACCACAAACAAAAGTAGAGAACCTATGAATATGAAAACGAGTTGAGATGTCACAAAAGCATCCCTCCAGTAAATGAACATGAAAACATCCATGTAGCATCAAACTGCATGCACATCCATTGGGCTGCAGTGAAGCTGAGTGAGTAATAAGCAAATCATGCCATATAAAACTACAGAGTTGAAGTGAGACAATATTTCTCAAATCTAAAAGCATCACATCTTTGAATTTCCAAATACAGCAGCTGGAGAAAACATTGTCCTCTACGCCCACCAGGCCGAGCTGTTAGTTTCCAATCAAACTGATGCAATTATCCACCCATTAATAACACAGATCTGTTTTCTCAGCTCATGCCAGCTGCTGCGTGTGCGACCCCCGTGTGTCGATTGCATCTCTGTGCTTTGCTGTTTCCTCATCCAGTTCCACATCCCAGCTCTCCATCACGGTCTTTCCACATCTCTGGCTAAACAATGTGGCCGTCACACTTGCGCATGGTTCACGGCCTGGAAGCAGACACTGGCAGTTCTGCAACAATCATGGGGCCACAAGGAAACCTTCATAGCCTCCATGTACACTCAGTGTATTCAGATTATATACTACAATACATACATACACATTTAAAAATAAATAGTACCTATGACTTTATTAATGCCTTTTCATGAAAGCATTTTATTGTTGGATATTAAACTAGCCAGGGGGAATGAATGCATATTTTATAAGTTTGTCAGTCTTAACTTGTAAAGTAAACATTAACTACAGCTTTAAAAAGTAGAGTCCAAAGTACAACAGCTCCCTCTGACCTTAAGATGACTTGTACTACAGAGAAAGAATCGACAGTCTTTTCAATCATCTCAGCACGACAGTGGATCGGACACCAGAGGATCCACCTGAATGTTCAGCCGTCCTCCACCCAGCTAAAGTGTCCTGACACCAAAAACACTTAGTTCATCTCATGGTGGATCAATATCACCACCACTTCACCTTATCACACACAAAATCCCAGGGATTGACTAGTAGACTCATGTTCAATGAATCATAAACATCTGTCCTTGCACATTTGCTGACTGAGTGATGTAAGAATTAGAGACTTGGAGACAGTATTGGTCAAGATTGAGGCAGTTTTGACTACTTCATGTACTAATAAGCATGTGAGTTCAATCTTGACCTGTGAAATAATAATGTAATTAATGGAGTCAATGTCCAAAACACCAGAGCTTGGAAATAACAGTTAATGAAAGAATCCTGAAAAAGCAAGTAAGTGTTCCCTCAACCTGTTGACATGGTAATTTATAACAAAAGATCATATGTGATAAACCTCAAAATCATATAGAGTTCTTCTGAATAGTAAATATAATCTTTCAGCAGTAAAAACAGTAAAAAGGACATTTACTGATGAAATGCAATGAAGTTGAAAGTGGCCTAAAATGTTCATAAAGAGCATTACAAGTAACGTTCTGTACATGACTTGACTAATTGTACTTAGTTACACTCCAGCATTGTAGTGGTGGTAGTTGTAACCATTCCCTGTGGATTATTTAAAGTTTTGCTAAAAATAAATCAATGCAAAATCCTGCAGTAAAAGACGATATGCAAATGTTGACCCACACAGACGCCAGCTGCAGTGTTCCTGGTTTATTTCTTCACGGGAAGAGAACATGGAGAAACATTAGATCCCTGCAGATATGACTTCTTGCAACACGACCCATGAGAGCAGACAGAAACAGAGGCTGCAGCAATGGGTGAAGGTCAAGACCTTTTGTCTGGACAACAGCAGGTTCCTCCAGCTGAGAGGAGACACAGGGAGCATTTTCAAATCTTCATTTTATAATGCAACTGCCCCATCCACTTACAACACGTAGGTCCCTGACCGAACCGTGATGAAACCGGCCATGAAGAAACTAGAACTTGATAAAGGGCTTCATGATCATGAAATGCCCACTGCTCCATTCTTAACTTCGTGAAAAAGCCAGCCTAAATATACTGTGATACAAACACATGTTTCGTTTTAATGATATATTAGAATGTGGTCATCTTTGACAGTAAATAAACTGTAACTACAATATTTAAATGCCATTAAATGTTACTGGTTGCGTATAAAAGTCATAGTCTTTGGTTGTCATGGGAACTAGGATGCTCTTCTTTCAACGGGGTTATAATTGACCCACTGAAGTTCAGTAAGTGGGTCAATGCCCAGGTTCAACAGCAGACAGGCCTCTGCTGCCACCTGCTGCTGGAAAACTGCAGCTACGGGTCACTTCACATGTACTGCAGAGAGCTATATGTAATTTAGTTTTTTTACCTACGGCAAAAAACTGTTTGATTAATGACATAATATAACATTTAATTATTTAATATTCATAAATGTATTAGATCTATCCATGCATCATTCCATCACTTATCTATTCTGCTTATCCTTCCGAGGTTCACAGGTGGGAGCTGGAACCAACTTAAGCAAAACTGATTCGATTTTAGACTAAATCAGCAGTTTTGATAATTGAAGGAATTTTCGTGCCAAAGAAACTGTCAAACTAATTGTTGTCAAATGTAAGAATCTGCTTATTTTTCTGTCTTGCATGATAGTTCACTGAATATATTGACTGTGTAAAATTGGTTGAACCAAATGGACATTTTGCACCGTTCTCCAACCACATGAATTAGTAACAGAGTAACAATGAAAATAGTCTCTGTATACACAGAATACAAAACAAAAACTGTTAAAATATAATGTAGAGAAACATTAAACATACTGTTGATGGAGAATATTGACTGAGCATCCACTAGGTGGCACCTTTGCTTTATCTGCGACTGAGGCCTACTTGCTGTTAATGATGTCACTCTGGTGACTGACTATATTAAAATACCGTGTTTCTATGTGCAGAAGAATCTTAATATGAATATGGAATAAATATTAGTGCTATAAAGAATCAATTTGATTCCTCTTTGCCATATTTCATACTGAATAACACATTTTATGGTTTTAGAGGCACAGGTTAATGCTAGTGAATCTATATCAACGCAGGCTTAATGTTTTGTATTTTAGTGAATGCACTCAGTGGTTTATTAGAGAGGCCTGCACTCATAGAGCCTTCAATCTTCTCCACTTACATTCGATCAATAACACTATTCCATCCTTACAGCTATGACATCATATGAAGGCTTATAAAAGCGCTGCTCTGAGAGTCATTCTTTTGCATTTCCTGGCAAGTTTAGATAAATAAACAGTATATTGAATTGAATTGTGACTCATATGTTTCAGACTGAGTCTCAAAAGCATTTCATTAGTTCCTTCTTGCTTGGGAAGATCCCAGGGTGGATGTCGAAGCTGTGTGCGGTGTGATTTTCGGTGAAGCAGCGAGGCAGGAGAGGAGGGATGGCTTTTAGAGATGCAACCCCAAAGACAGGAAGCACACAGATCCATTGTCTCATCAGGCTTAGTATTCAGCTCGCTTTGCTCTATCACCAGGGCCAAGGCTCAAATCAGTTCAATATGGTGGCTGGCAGGGGACAGCTACACAGTGGGTGTAGCCTCATAAACAAATACTCCCAACTCTGGACACAAGGGAAACGGTGCAGTGGTAGATTTGTATTTTCCCACGCTGCAATGCTGCTCTGGAGATGCACCGTCACATAATCCTTCTCATTGTGTCAGACATTTACAAGATACGTGACCCGTCAGGCACATCAGGTGTGATCGATGTGTGTGAAACCATGTCATGCAAAGTGAGGTCAGGTGTGTACAATAGATTTTAAATGTGTATGAAGATGGATATCTATAATAAAAACATACTAATATGATGTTACCTCTCAAACAAGTGGATGACTAGTTCCGTGACTGTAGAGTGGGGTGAGCGAGGACTCACTTTGACTGACAACCCCGAGTCTGTCCTTGATATGAGATACAGGGCTGCGGTCACAGACAGTGAGGGATGTCTGATGTCCAAGATGGCCTGACACCAGCTGGCACCTCACCTTGTTAGCCCTCTATCTCCTCTCTGTATATGTACATGTATTCATTGGCCAGAGAGAGGCCGAGTAATGTAACCATCATCTGTTTCCGTGTGAATCACGCTGTAGCCCAGAAGGTTATATTGTTGCTATGCTCATCTTTCCATCTGCTCGGCTGCTCTGGGGCTTCACAACGTTGTATTGGTTGCGAGCTGATCCGAAAGGACTGTGGGGATGGATGGATGGATGGATGCATGAATAGATTGATAGATGCATGGATAGATGGATGAATGGATGGATGGATGGGTGGTCATCACTTGAGGCTATTTTCCTAACAAAGATACAGTACATGAATAAAATGTTTGCTGCATCTGTCCTTGCACTGTTTGAACACAGGCTTGTAGACTGACCAAGGATTTATGAGAATTTGGAAGCTGACCATTGTGATTAGTGTGGTTGATATCATAAAGTTGTACTCTAATATATTGTATAAAATTGCAACAGAGGAATAACGATGCCTTGGAGAACAATTTGCACCAAGGCAGCTACGACACTGAAGTTTTAAAGATTTAAACTGACACTCATTTGGTGTAAGAAGAAAAACAACGACAAGATGATTATTTTTTAGCTTTTATTATTGTTTGAAGCAGAAAATCAAAAACTACAACTTCCACACATGAACAGACTTTACCTGCCGTCCACTCTGCTGCTGTGGTTGGTCCAGGCACAAGTTCAAGACCTGGATGTTTGGCCCGGTTTGCATCAGTCATCCTGGGATTCTTTTTTTTCTGAGGTTGTGGACATGACGGCCCCCTGTTGTCTGTTTGGTGACGTATTGCTGCCCTTCAGGGAAGGCAGTAGGTTGTATAGTTATCTCCTGATTGGGCAAAATCACTACCCTGAAACCACACAACCTACTACCTCACCCCGTACGAACATCAGAGCCATCCTACAGGGCGGCGAGCTTTGGTCTACCTTATGACTGGAGAGCATCACGGTGGAGAGACATAAGAAAGACAGCATTTTATAATTCTAAATACATTTTGAAAATAAAACTTTTTTATTTAAAAAAAAAAGCAATACAAAAAATGAGAGTAAACATTTGAAGACTGGTGATTAAAACTGGACAATAAACCATTGAATAGTCGGAAACGAGATAAGGACAATGAGTGACAGTCAGATGAGAACAGAAAAATTTGCACAACATTCAGTTTTTAATAATTTTTAAATCATGTGTTGATTATTGTTGCCTGTGTAGCATTAACAGAACCAGCAAGACTACACTTAGAATCATTCTTCATTCATAAGAAGGCTTCGAAGAACAAAATCTGAAAATCACGAGAGAGAAACATTAACTACGACCCCATGCGCCCTGCCATTATTAAACGTTGTTATGTTCTACGCAGTGAGCAGCGTTTACTGCACATTCCATCGAGTTGATCCAGATCCAACAGCTCCAACGCTGGCATCTGACGACATTACAGCCACTTCAGGAAAGACAGTAAGTTGTATAGTTATCTGACAGGAAGGGTACGACCCTAAAACTATACAACCTACTACCTCACCCCAAAGGACAGTCTTTAAAAACAAGAGTCCCTTCAGGTCCCAGGCAGGTGATGCCACATTGACACACCTCGCTGAATACAAAACAGCAGTTATGATTCACAGAAACACAAATACACACACACGCCACTCTCCTCTGGGACAGTTCACCCCCTTGTGACTGTGGTCTTTGTGCTCGGAACACAATGTGATGACTGGGTCATCCGGTTCATGGCTCCAGCTGAGGGGGAATTCAAATGATCCAGCAAGGTGCATATGAACTAAACAAATTTTATAGCCAAGATGTTTCCATAGTCAAATGCAACCAGAATGTAATTTTAAGGGCACTGTGACATTCTTAATGAGGATTTTATAGAAAATAGCTCAACCTCAAAACCATTAAAATGCAACTTTCTATTTATTAAATAGTGTCCATTTGAAAAAGCTCCAGACCACACAGTGATCGACATTCAGGCAGCTGGAAGCTGGAAGATAGTGGAAAATCTGTTTTTCATCACTTGATAGCATTGGCTCAGTTTTTATAGTTATTTTATTTGTAGCTTAAATTATTCTTAATTAAAGTACTTTTATAACCTCCGCCTAGAAGGTTCTGTTTCCCATGGCATTCTTTTGTTAGTTAGCAGGATTATGCAGAAAACTGCTCATCAAATTTCAACAAAATTGTGTGGAGGATGATCCCATTCAAATTTGGTGTGGATCCAGATTCGATTTTTTAAATTCTGAAAGATGGTGTTTTTCATAATTTCCCTTAATTTCTCTAATTCATAGATATTGATGAAAAAATCTGACATGTTTAGGAGACTGATATTGATATTTTAGTGATATTTTGTGCAGATCCAAATGAAAATCCAGATGTAGTGAATTTAAATGTGTTTTCATAAGGGGGCTGTTGGGCCTTGGCAGAGTTATGAGCTCTACTGAGTGCCATCTAGTTGTGAAAGTTTTAGGCTACATATCCAGGCTTCCAGAAATGTTTTAAATTAAAGAAACTGATTGAAATATCTCTTTGGTTGATGTACAACTAACACTCCGCAACCTCTGACATGAGGTTTTAAGTAGAAAGAGTCTTGCTTTAAAGGTTCAGTGTGTAGAATTGAGTGACCTCTAGTGGTGAGGCTGCATGTTGCAGCTGAACACCCTCACCTCCCCCTCCCCCTCCATACATGAGAGAGACTTCAGTTATCATAAAAACTCAAAAGGTGTTTAGTTTGTCGAGTCTGGGCTACTGTCAAAATCATGGTGGCCTCCACAGAGGGGACCCGCTCCTGATGTTACTATAAAGGGCTCATTCTAGGCTAAAGAAAACAACAGTTTGAACAATTTAGATGAAACACACTAGTGAAAACATCACTAGGATTATTTTATATTCAGTTTCTGCCAATAGATCAACTAAATCTTACACACTGAACCTTTAAAGGGTCACAAGAAAAAAAGGTTTGGTAACCCTTACACTAAAGCTAATGGTTCCTGTTCACAGCATACTGTATGATAAAGTGCATGGAAATCAAAGTACTTTTAGTCCATGCAACAGTTTGTGCCGATTCTACCTTGTTTCAGCTTTTTGAGGAGAGGAGAGTGTTAATAGTAATGACCGATGTTTGAGAGTGGGCGAGCTTGAGCTAGCTCATATCCTGGCCTACATGTGTGGAGCAGAGGGCCACAGCTGCTGCTGCCTCTGTTAATGTTTCTCACCTGCTCTGTAACACGCAGTTAGGACAGAGAGGGAGTGGGGGGGTGAAACACTGGCCTGTCACCTCCTCCCTCCATCACAGTTTTAAGCAGCATGACAGGTAACCTCCGTCTGCAAATCCCCGAGAGTGAAAACCTGCTGTTCCATCTGCAAACAAAGGAAAACGGAGAGATACTTCAACACTGAGACTTTTAGAATGGACGTGTGTGAGATCAATTGCAAACATTCCAGTGGCTGGTCAGGGGTGTTTTTTTTATATTAGGGTGAAAACGTATTTTTTTCCTGCAGTTTGTGTTTTTACTGTAAAAATTTGTATGAAGTTCTGCATGGCTCATACTTTTGTGTTCTGTAAGAAAACCAAACCATCTTGTATGTTGAACTGTTGCAAGATGCAGAAACAAAATCACATCTGGGTAAACTTTGTCAGCACACACACATCTACAGTTAATGCTTTTGGATCTTTGAAAGCACTAATGCAGCACAGAACAATCCCAAATGGTCTTGAGCTGAGGGGCCCCATTGCGTCCCTTCAGCGGAGAATCCAAGGCCCTCTGCATTATTCAACACCACCTTACTTACACCATCACACTGGATGAATGGATTTTAAGTATGCACGGACACACACCCTCACAGGGTAACAGAAACTTTGCAGACAGACAAGTTGACAGTTGCACAGATACAGTATGGCAACCTAAAGTATCACACGTGCACACATGCATTTTGTGATGACAGAAAGAAATGGAAAGACGGGGCCACAGAGAGGATGATGTACAGGGGACTTAATTTGCTTAGAATGGAGTTCCTGTCAAGCTAAATCCATTAAGTTGAAAAACAAACCAACACAAATTTACTGTTTGCATTTCTCAACAGAAAGGGGCTACAGGCACAGCAGATCAAGGCTTTGCAGGAAACTTGAAAGTCAAATGAGGCTGCACATAAAAACAACACAGTCACCACATACTGGAAAGTGTGTGCTCAGTGTGGAGCAGCAACGTTCGTGTCTATTCTCATTGTGCAGCCCTGCAAAAAGCTTCCTCCTCTCTCTCTCTCCTCTCTATCTCTTCTCTCCTCTCCTCTCTCTCTCCTCTCCTCTCCTCTCTCTCTCATCTCTCCCTCTATGCTGACTTGGCATACTTCAATCTAATATAGTAGATGGGTCTGGGATCCTGACCAATGCAAGAGTATATCCAGGAAAAGCTATTGCTTTCAAGTGAAGCCAGCTGCTATCATCCAGTGACAGGGAAATATTCACACTCACACTCAGACGCATGCACACACACACACACTGCAGAGGACAAAAGTGCAATGCAAGCATACACACACACACGTATGTACCCTTGCACACACTTGTTTAGGGCTCTCCACACAGTTATGCAATACAATCTAAAAACACCTCCCTCACTAAGAGCCTGTCCACCTGAAAATTCGGGCCTCTTAAAATGGGTGCAAACTCAGCTAGCGCACCTTCACTTGAAAGCATCCATAGCATAGCATCTGTAACTGATACGCTGCTTAAGCTCTCCACCTCTATTAGCCTTGTAGAGGGGCTGAGGTGCTAAGCCCTGCTTACTACAGTCCATGTCTAATAATGTCACACAAACCCATGAACCTCCCCATGGGTGCACACAGGAATGCAAAAAATACACACATGCACGCAAGGACACAGTTTGCAATGGATGCACATCATCACACAAGTGTCGAAAGTAAATGCACACACTGCTTAGTAAGACACTTAAATTTAATCATACGTCAGCCACAGACACAGCCCTTATCAATCAATACTGAAGCTGAGTGTCACTGCAGTTATCATCAGATGTGAGTGAAGTGCTGCAACCTTGGAAACTGATCTTTGGGGCTCTGGTGATCTGTGGTCAGTCAGATGAAAGAAACTGGACATTTAAACAATATAATGCCAACATTTACCTTTACTCATCCTCCACTAGTATAAGCAGTCCCATAAATCTGCATCGTAGATTCTGGTGTTTTAGGTCTTTCTTAATTTAATCTTTATTTTATGTTGGTGGATTAAAATCTCTCTTTTGTGCGATTCTCGGCCAAAATATTGAAAACAATTGCACAACTTAAATTTGAGAAATTAGGTCACAATGGACATACATTGACACTTGACATAAGTGACCAACAAACAAAGCTCCATACCATACCTAACCCCAAAGCTCTTTAAGTATAGACAGATATGTCTGTGGCAAAGTGCAGAAGGTGAGGATTAAATTCATAATCATGTTTACTTATTCTCTAACACAACATTATTTCATATGATATTTTTTATAATTCATTAAGGGAGTTTCTGAGCCATTCTGTGTGTTTTAGGAGTTTGAAGAAACACATTTATAACCTGAAAGTGTGAATGCTTAAGGTTTTGCAAATGTGCACAGTGCATGTGCTCATCAGTCCTTGTGAGCATACAAGGGTTGTTCCCCTTGTATCAAAGATGTGGTATAGGAATTGATGCAAGTGCCGTATGTGCACGCACTTTTACACATGTATTTCCACAAGTGCTACAAGTGAAGAAGTGTCTGGGAGCAGACAGGAGGAATCCAGATAGATGATAGACACGGTGCAGCATTTATAAAGGGAAGCATGGCTTCTGTGCCCCCCCACCCCTCACACACAGCCCCCTCCGGGTAGCACAGCAGGCATGACCCATCTATTTATACCAGGCCAGGGGGAGGACAGGAGTGGGGGGGAGGAGGAGGAGAGGGTGCATGGGCAGGTCCTGTTACACATGCCAGGGGGGATGGCTGGGGCAAGCCACAGGGGGATTCTGCTCAGTCAGACAGGCTGACCTCCCCCTCACCTCTGCATGAGGCAGATATTGAGCTTGCAAGCTATGTGTCTTAGCAGAGGGATGGAAGAGAAAATTTATATGTGCACATGAAGGTGTTTGAATGCTTGTGCCTACGTGTGCGTGTGGAGCTACATTTACAAATGAAAGCATGCGTAACATACACACTCCTGCATGTGTGGGTGTGTGTGTGCAGATCAACATGTGTATACATGTGTGATGGAGTATGCATGTAGTCACGCCTATGTACATAATATGTGTGTCTGCTTGTCAGGCTGTGAGATGAACCGGACCCAGTGACCCCCCCAGCAGAGCCATAAACATGCCAGGTGAAGAGGGCTGGATTAGGCAGAGTTAGCTGATCCCGGCGCGGCCCCCCGGCCCCATCCTTAGAGGTAAAAAACGACCCCAATCATTGTAATGACAGGGCACGCAGCAGGGGTCGCCCAGACCACTCAGCCCAACCTTGCCAGCTGCTTCTCATCTCTCACACAAAGTATACAGTCACATGTACGTAGAGAAAACATACACACCCTCGCATGCACGTGTGTGCGCACAGACATGGTGAGGCTGCAGGATGCAGAGCGAGGCACAGACATGTACGATAAGCTTTATTTTTAATTAATATCAAAATGCTTGAACTGGTGATTAAACCAAGGTCACTTAACAAATGAATCATACTAATTTGATTCCATTCTTTTATTCTATCTCAGATAAATACAATTGCACATTCTTCACCTTTACCTCACCCTTTACTTTTTTCATTTTTACACATATCAGATCTTTGTATATGCTTGAATGGCCTTGCATACCATAACCACAGGCAAAAAAACCCTAATCTGTCTTGATCTAATTTGTTCTGTGGATCCAGTGTACAGAACATAGCTTCTACTTTAGGGTTATAAGATTAATAGCCTTGTATGAGGTTGTGAAATTCAAGGACACATGAGCACTAAAATCTAAATTGTGGTCACGGACCAAAAGATATTTTGAGCTGGAGTACACATTTCATAGTGTTCATAGAGTTCATAGGACAATGATGAGAATTTCAACTGTGGATTGTGGCCAGTTTCGATATACTGTACATTTAGAAATACATCAGACATTCTCTATTTGTTGTTTTCTCATGTAAAGTGTCACAGGCTTAGGCTTTGTTCCTCCTTGCTCATGGGAGCTGGTGAAACATGCACTGCCATGTGGCTGCTGCTGCTGACCTGTAGGGCCCCCGTCTATTAGGGGAAGCCTGAAGCCCTGACACGTCTACATGCCCAACTCCGCTCCGGTCTGCCTGCGGGGCCCCTTTCAGCTTGGGCAGTGCCCCATCGAGCTGCATCTGTCGCCAGCTATATTTAGAGGGTGGGACAAATACCTTTCTCCCTGGATATGAACTTCAGCTGACAGACAGAGGGCCAGAACAGGCAGACGGGGGCTCTGTACAGTTTGTAACCTTGAAGAACTTGTTACCCCCCAGGCTACAGCTGGCTGCTGTCAGACTCAGCACAGTGGTTAGCAGTTACAGCTGAATGCTAAAGCCGTAAATACAGCGCAGTTAACCACAGTTAGCATTGAAAAGCTTGGTTTGGCAGTAGTTATTAGCACCAGTGCCTATAGTTCCAGGACCGCTGCCAACGCAGAGTGGAATATACAGTAATGGGCACTGATAAAGATATTTAATACTTCTCCCCCTGTGATTGATAGAAGAATTACGAATACATTTCTGCAGATTTGAATCACCTTCGCTCCCTACATTTCTGCCTACAAGCATTTGTGTGTGTGTGGCAGTGCCAGCGAGGCAGCCAGTGTGTGATATATGACCATGTTGCATGGCCATCTGCTCTATATAATCATAAACAAACGCAGGCAGGCCAGATTCACAGTATCATTTCCAAGAGGTCTAGGCCGGGGAACTGTAGTTATGCTTTGGTCTTTGGGTAGATGTTTGAGAGATATGCTGTAGAAACGGGCCCCGGTCATGCAACAGCATTCATAATTCATTCCACAAACACAACACGGAGGCCGCTCTGTCCCATATGCACACACATGGCCACATTAAAGAGCATGGAGCCAAAGGGGACAGAGTGCATTCTGAAGTGTAAGCAAAGCCACTGACTGTCTCTCTGTCTGTCTCTCTGTCTGTCTCAATGAGAACTTTACTGTGACAGGCCAAGTTAGGCCTGGTTTTACTGCTGGAGGCACCTCTGCTATATTTTGCACATAGAGTCTAAATCAGTTACATAGCAGCAAAGATACACACTGATGCAGTGAGGGAGTTTTCACAGCAGCACAACAGAGACTTGTGCTCTTTTTTTCACAGCAATAAATGGACTGCATTTATATCACTCTTTTCTTGTCCTAACGACCACTCAAAGCATGAATATCACTCATACATTCACACATTGAGGACTCAGCCATCAGGCGCAATTTGGTGTTGGGATTAGTGAAAACCCTGTTCTACCTCCTGAGCCACAGACACCCACATAATATACATATTTCTCTTTTGTGTGTAAGCTGTCAATATGTTTTACTCCACTGCTGGAAACATATATTGTTGTGTATATTTGTAAGGTATACTGTATATCTATATGTTGTTGTCTGCTACAAGTCTTTAAATGAAAGCATCAAATGTTTTCCCAATAGGGAAGCACTCAAACAATTTGTGTCTCTGGCTGATGTGTCCGATATCACCCCCACTCACTAAATCGGGATTTCTATTGAGAGGACAATATGGTGAGCCCATCGGCAAAAGAAAAAAGCGCTTTGAGGCACTACTTTTTCTCAACGCCACCAATTACGTCATTGTTCCAGGATTATGATATACAATAAATACAAAGCCAATGGTATTCCTACAGTAAATAATAAATGTTTTAATTTTAGTATGTCTGTATGTATTTTACACCTTGTATTAATACTGTTCTGCAAGCACATGGATGACTACGTTTCAATGTAGAAATAAACTTGTTTGCTGCATGTTGTGATGCGCTGCTCTGCTCTCATTTACATAGTTAACCACCACAGGTCATAGATTCGTCTCGTGCGGGTCATAAAAAAACAAACTACGCCATCGGAAATATTAGGAACGTACACTAAGACCTGTCTGTCTTATCCTCACGATGATTCAGATATTCTTGGTAAGAAGAAGGATTAGAAATGCCCGTTGGCTGCCCTCTCTCCTCTCCGCCATTTTTTCTTTCTGTCAATGTCGCGAGTGCATGATCGTAGATATTGCTCTGTTAGTGACCATTGGTTGGACACTGCTTTTCACAGTCCACTAAATAAGGTATAAAGAATTTCACTAAACGTTCCGGACAGGACTTCAAAATGGCAAATTCTTTCTGTAGTGGACAATATTAGTGAGTGATTACAGACACAGCATCTGTCTCTGTCTCAATAATTCCGGTGCTACCATGAGTTTGTTGAGTGACAGTGAGTTAATAAAGTTACTTAAAAAAAGGGAGAAAATAAGCAACTCTAAAGACAGTAAACTGGCTGATTCTATTAACTGTGAATCTGGTGTGAAATGGAAGAAAATATTTGTTAACTGAAAATGTTCCAAAAGTAAACTTGGCTACAAATGATATATTCAGTAAATGATTCATTTTGATGGAACTGTAAGTCAAATAACTACAAAACAGCTCGGTTTTCCACTGATCATGCGCTGTCACTGAAACACTGTGATTTTGTTCGACTTTGCAGAGTTTAGCAGGAGGCCGATCGAGAGAGAAGCAGCAGACACCTACTGAAAGCATGATATAGTAGCAGCAGCCTCGGGGTCAGATGACAGGAGGATTTTAATAACATCTGCACATGTAATCATATAACTTCAGAATTCCAGAGCTGCTGGCAGCGCCGCAGCTACTGCTGTCGCTGGAGGTCGTAGGGCGGGGCGCGGAGTTTATGCATGTGATACAGTCACTAGTTGGGTTTGAAGCTGCGGCTGAGAGTGTGCTGCGGTTACGACAGAGCTATAGGTACATGAGCAGATGTTGAAACTTCGCACGTTGGCTATAGAGGATCTTAGAAGCAGGCTGGTTATTTTTCTATGGCGGCTTAGTCTGCTGGGGAGGAACAAGAGGACTGATGGAGGGTGGAAGGGGGTCCTGCAGCTGTGGGCTCTGCCAGCTCATTTTGCCCCACTGGAAAAAGAACCGCTCATGGCATCAGCCCAAGGTCAGTGCTTTGAGAAGAGGAGCTGGGCAGGGTCCAGAGGGGCATCTGATTGTTTGTACGCAGTCAGTCGGCAACAATTAAAAACCCCTCCATAAGAATATTAAGCATTCTACCATTGCACACTATGAAACCTCCAATCCTTAGCTCCTCCCTGTTTATATTTATTTTTCTTTTTAACCCACTTTCCCCCCCCCTCGCTTTACTCCGTCCTCTTCACACTGCTACCTGACTACTTTGGCAGTGAGACACAAAATGGCGGCGGGGAGCTGAGAGCTGGAAGGCAGAGAGTGGAAGCCATTTTCTCACAGATCCAGGCCCGGCTCAGAGAGGGAGTCAAGACTTCCTTTTCCTCATGGACAATTAAAGACTAGACTCTGAGCGTTTGCTCTATTCACATGAGCTAATGATTATGTGTGTTTTTGTTTGTCTTTTTTTTTATCTGCTGCACTAACAAGCCATTGGGACCACTTGGCCTTTCAAATGGGATAAAGGCACATTATGATTTAATCTAATGCAGGCTCACATTATAAAGAGTCTCAGAGTGGCGATAGATGTGGACAGAGCAGTGCATACAACAAATGAAACTTATGCAGCATCTAATTACAGGCTTCATCTCATTAAATGAAATGCAAGACAACGCAACAGCATTACAATGCATCATTAAATAAAAACATATCAAATTTAAAATACATTATGGTACTTACGATGCTGCAGCGATCGCCAGTCTGTCTGTCCATGAATTCACTTGTTGGCTGAATTGTTTGTGCCTGTGGCTGGAGTCGAAGCCTATCTTACTGCCTATAAGAGAGAGAGAGAGAAAGAGAGAGAGACTGAGGGTGAGACTTGTGTGAGGTCGAAGGGAGAGACAATTTACAGCAATAGAAACAGGAGAGTCGGACAAAACAACACAGAGAGGCAGAAAAGGAGAGAGAGATCAGCTGGGAGAGCCAGCAGCAGCAGCAGCAGCGGCAGAGGTCTCCTCTCTGTAGCCTGTTTACTAATAAGCTTGCCCCACAGTCTCGCCTGGCCAAGGAAACTCATTAGTGGAACATATAACACGCCGCACCCTCCTCTGCCGGCCTGTACACCGGCCAACTCTCCCTGCCGCATGCTCGCCCAACACCAACACACACAAGCTCCGCCGTGGTCTCGGCCTTGCCCAGTATAGCACCCACTCGCTGCATGCGTGCACGCATTTTGGCACTCGGTATTGCTGAAAGCCCACGGTGTCATGTGCGTGGGCGAAGTGGCGAATATGCGCATAAAAGGTGATTCTTCTGCTACACAGTATGTTCACGCTCACACATGAGGGCACGTACAAGACCACGCAGAGTTGATGCACACAGCAGCTTCTGACATGTGTTGTCCGGTAGCATACACACGTGGGCAGGTGTGTGATAACGGGACAAAGGACAGCAGAGGTATTTAGTCATCATTAGACAAATCTCTGTTCGCAGAAAAATTAAGAGGGTGGTGGAGATAAAGAGATGTCGGCGTTGTCCTCTAGAAGACCAAGGAGGACGCTGCCAATTAAAGGACTGCACACAGCACGGTGGCGGCTGCTAAAGGGTGATAATTCTGGACAAGGACGCTAATTGCAGTGTGGGACACAGCCTTTGCCGGGGATGGGTCTGGTCTATATTGTTTCTAATGTTTGTAATTACAGTGCAGTGCCTTGGAGCGCAGCCAAGACATGTTTATGGGCTCATGAGTAACCTAACTCCTCCAGCCCGTGGAGGGAGATTCATGTCCTGGCTGTGCACTCAATGCACTCTGTGTGCGAGTGTTGTTTGTGTGTGTATGCATGTTGGTGACTCATAAAAGCCTGGGCGACTGTGTGCAGAAGGGATAGTCTTCAGCACACACACATACACACACATTTTAAGCTGAAGTTCTGCAGTACTTCGTAGGGTGACTTATGTGACTCTACATACAAAATCTTTCCACCTTTCCAAAGCAGTGTAGCAAGTAAACCTGAATATATAAACATTATGGCGAACTGCAGTTGTATAAAATCGCATTCAAATCAGTACAAGAAAATGTATTTGATATTCCTTTCTCTATGAAGTGAAACTAATAACACAAAGACAGCTCAAGCCAGGATATTTATTTTTATCACTCGCATGCAGCCAACATAATTCAGTCCGGGCCTGATAAATGGCGAGGAAGGGGATTTACAGTATTTTGATAGTCGGAGAGTTGCAGGCGAGGCCTTTCAGCGCTTCCAACCTTACCTCCGAGTGGAACAGTTCTGCTGATTCTGCAGTTTCTCCCTGACTAAATTGCCTTGGCGACAGAGGAGGCCAAAAGCTGCAGAAATATATGAGCGTTGGAAAAGAGAAGTTTGAGTGGGCGCAGCTCAGCATTATCTGGAATATCACTTTGCCTGGCAGGTACATAAAACAAGGATCTGTCCTGACGATGTGCACGGAGAGACACTTGCATCTGATGCTGCGAAGTAAGCATTTTGTTTTATTTTGACGATTCTAAATGTTAATCTGCTTGGATGATGGCAAGTCTGACAAATTCAGTTTAAATGCTCTGGTCTAAGCAGTGAAACTTGGGTTGTACAGTAAGTGTACGAGAAAATCATCTGGTAAAAAAAATTACCTTGACCTCGGCCAAAGGGCCCATGAAAGAAGACCGGGGAGGTAGAGGGGGAGGAAAATCTACATCATTTGTCACCCCTGAAACTCTCCCCCAGTCCAATATTATGTCATTATGAGTGTCTGCGCTGCCTCTGCGGAGTTTCTGTGGTTTAGTGGATAAGTTACATGTGACGCTCCCAGCTGACATCCTGATTAACATGGGGGGAGAATAAAATGGACCCCAATCCTCAGTAGTCAATGGAGTAATGCACTAATGGCTTCCATGTACGGCGAGAGAAGCGTGGGAGAGCAGGTTTAGGCACATTGGTGTGGATTTATATACAGTATGTGTGACATGTGTGAATCAACACATGTGCCTGTCGTTACTTTTCTATACTGTTACACAGAGTCCCAAAAATGATATGTGTAAGTGTGTGTTTGGGTTGGAGCCTCGTATTCAGGCCTTGTCGACTTCCTACTGTACTGTACTGCCGATCCTGCACGAGTCCTCCACTGCCTGTAGTGGCCACTGTAGATCCACTCTTCTCCTGTCCCTCATTCAAAGCAGCACAGGAGGCCAACGGGGGAGCACGGCCACCTTCTACCACACAGACACCCGCTCTGACTACAGTTTTGCACCTCCAGGAGTTTTGAACAGGCTGACAACTGCTAAATGAAACCCTGAGGCAAATGTCACCATGATTGACACAGGAAAATGCACCCGGCTGTCTTGCAGGTTTTTTTTTTGCAGAATGCATTGTGACCATTAGATATGCTATCGCTGCTGAAGTGGGATTTCAATCCAGCTCCATGTCTGCAAGCAGCGACCTGCTCGTGCTCACTCACTGCATAGTGTGAGTTACTTTGCACCGCTGCTTATAGTCTGTCAGTCTCTGTCAGTCCTTGGTGAAACTCATAAAACTGATATATCCCGGATAGAAATATATTTTAAATCAGCATAACAACGTGTCAGATTTTATCTCACACGTCCATCATTTTACAAGTAAATTAGTGTTCGCTGACTTGAATGTGAAACATGACGACACGGACAATGTGGCTGCTTCTGCTGCAAAGACAGAACTCCACATTAAATGTATGCACACATTTCCCACCTAGTAGTTGAAATAGAAATGTTAGAAAAGTTAAATCAGGAAAAAAAATATAATAAAAAAATATTTTTATGTAAAATAAAAGTATTTCCAAAAATCAAGCCTAAAACC
Source organism: Paralichthys olivaceus (assembly GCF_024713975.1). Classification (NCBI taxonomy): domain Eukaryota; kingdom Metazoa; phylum Chordata; class Actinopteri; order Pleuronectiformes; family Paralichthyidae; genus Paralichthys; species Paralichthys olivaceus. The sequence continues at coordinate 19,082,470 of NC_091099.1, read as the reverse complement.
CCATTTTGTTAAAATGAATACATACACCATAGTCAATATGTCCAGTGATTAAATAAATAGAAAATAAAATGACTGGGGAAGACATGAAATATCCTCTTACAGGACAACACAAATGCATTTTCAGCCCACTCAGCACTATGTGTGTATGTTAACCCTGCATGTCAGTCCTCCACACAGCTCAGACAAACCATATCATTTTCATCATGCTGGGGTTTCTCAGTTTTATTCAACTTTTAACGGCTCACAGAAACCATTTTAGTGGGGGGAAAGAAAAAGAGGCTTTATTATTGTGGCAGGAAAAAATATATTGTATATTTATAGTGAGTGTTCACTTGGCCCCGGTTCCCCCCACAGTCAAATCTGGATTTCTTATTAGCCAGGAGGAAATTGGATAGAATCACAGCAAGCTCATATATGAAACAAAATCACATCATTTTAAATACCAATTTATCCACTTAACAAATGTAGCAGTGTGTCGGTGGCTTATTGCTGTGTTGTGTTGGCGAATGATTCATTTTCACTGTGTTGCACTGGTAAGAAAACACTGAGCGCTGGCACATGACCTAAACCCCACAATCAACACTTGAAAAGTATCTGGCAGAAATACAAAGACCCAGAGAGATGGAGTCATCTATAGAGCTGCTACACACACACACAACCATTACAGCAAAGAACGTACTTATCGAAACAACTTTCGACTGCATTTAGATAACACTGCTAAATAATGATATTCCACCCCCAGATAGTTCCCATCTGTTAATTATATGTGGTAATGTATGAAATAAGATTTGAAAATGTTTAAGATATACTAAACTCAGACGTGATGATGCCTCAGGCTGCCAGTTTGTGCAAGGAGGTTTCTCTATTTTCTTATCTACACGGACCTTTTTATTTTTATAACGTTAGAGAGAAATAAGAAATAATGTAATTCTGTAGCAACTGGGCTCATAAGGAATGAAAATGAACTTGTCTAAACGGCAGAAGAAGTAAAATGAAGTAAACAAATGAATACGTTCTTTAAAATAGTTATTGTGAGCATTTAAATGTCAAGTTTCTTGACAGATTAGTGATTTTGCTATTAAATATTTAAAAAATATATTGTGCAAATACTCACAATATTATAAAGAGTAACCAAAACATTAGTAAAGCTGAAGAAGGATCCAGAAAACAAGTAGAGGAAACAAGAATATTATTTATGCAAATGCATGCATGTACCACACAAACACACACACTCATAAAAATAGCAGAGTATGAGTATTCATTAACCATAACTGTATTCTCTAGACCAAAATAAAAAAAAAATTCTCTTTGAAAAAAATTATACAGATGTATTTAAAAATGTTTCCCTGCAAGTTTTCCCTCCTATGAACTTTACGTCAGAACTTTTAAAATTCTAATAATTCATATATATTTTTGTAACATTTATTATTTTTCAGTTTTAAAACTACCTAATAGGTATATGTCTAACATATACAAAATCAAACAAAGCACATTAAACGCAACCCATAAAAGAAAAATGATTTAAACATTTTAAAAGCCCGACCTACCTACAACAATAACTATTTACAATTACTGTCAACACTGCAAAACTATAGCTCTACACAAAGTACACTTAATTTCCACTATGCCTTTGTTTGCATTTTTATTTGCATTTTTCTGGAAAACCTATAAACATCTGAGGTGTTTTCATCAGAAAATCCAGAAATTCACATCCAAGTTCAAGGCCACAGTCAAGTTCATGTTTTAGAACTTGATGTTCTAGACCTGCAGTTTCCTTTAATTTGAAATAATAAATAATTATTATATAAACTGACTGATGGAATCTATGAGAAGAGCACATTTGGCACTCGTGGAGTTTATCAGAATTAAGAAGTATTTGAATACACCAGTTCATTACCCGAAGAGCTGACACCAAAAACCCCTCAGGAACAAAAATAGACAAGGAATATGTTCATGAAAAGTATTGATACCTGACATGCTAGCAAAAGAAACATTTTTAATTATACATATAAATATGTACATTCTATTGTGTACTTGTATTAGTGTGTGTGTGTGTGTGTGTGTGTGTGTGTGTGTGTGTGTGTGTCCCACAATTGGCTTTGCTGTACTTGCTGTGTGGCTGCAGTAAAGCTGAAGTTTTTCCTCAGTGCACAGAATGCCTCATTGTGGCGGCACCAGGCTGTTGGATTGGTCAGGTATACTTTTACAGAGAAAAAAAAAATACTGCAAACCCTCACCATGCTGCCATCTGCCTCTCAACACGTAACCTTTCCCTGGACTCACTGCCAGAAAGGCCTGAGGGGTGGAGTAGTGTGATACTCTGCCAGCCAAAAACCATGTGTCCACCCAGGCACAGCTTAGTCATATGGAGCATAATCACCTGCGTATGGAAAAATTAAATGTGGAATCACCTGTAAGTTGACACCAGGTTGGTTTTTGCCCTTTCTAAAAAACATCGGTGCCATACAAGATAAGTAGCCTCACATCTGACCACAAACCAAACCACACACCAGTGATGGAAGATTTCCATCAATCAATTTCTAATTTAAACAGATATTTGAAAACTGTTATTACTACGGATCTAGTTCCCCTTACAGGCAATATTTCCAATTAAATCTCATGAATAGACCCAGGGCTTCTATAAAAGCCTGAATTCCCCATTAAATTGATCATTTAAGCACCAAATACCTGTAAAACTGCCAAACCAGCCATTGTAAATTACGTTTAATTAAACAAACATTATCCGAAGTAACTTTTCTAAAGTAAAGTTTATTATTTCACAATTGTTGAATTGCTTACAGATGATTAAAGCTTATTCCGGTTTGTTCCTCTTCAAAAGGGAATATTTTCGTACGCTGTCAATATCAGTGTAATTACAAAATACATATATTTTTCAAACTTTATCCGCACTTGCCACAAAATGTTACCCTGCGTAGGTTAAGTTATATGACATCAAAGAAGCAAGCTACATGCAAAAATATGGAAATTTATATGATTAATGCTGCATTCGGGCGTATATAGAGGCAAATAAAAGAACAGTTTTATAATTATTCTGTGTTCGCTTCTCTTAGCTTGGCAAATACAACCCGCAAAACCTACACTTTATGTTATGATAGAAAGTTTTTGAGCAAATCGGTACAGCATCTATATTACCACCATATAGTGCACGCTGCCCGGACCGCAGCACACACATACACTCAAATACCTCCACAACCGAGGCCTTCCACTCCTCCACTGATTATCACAAAGGAGGATTTACCAGGCACAATTCAAAATACTGTTAATGACGATTGTTTCTGCACTACTAAATTACAAACAGGTTCTGTAGAGGGCTGGGAAAAGTTCAAGAAAGAATAGATTTTTGTCTGTAAAAGAAAGTATCTGTCGCTCTGATGTTCGCTGCTGTATACTTTACGGTCCTGAACTACATGAGCATATAGGGTTTTTATATTTGAATGTATTAATGCACACTGAGGTAAGGAGAAACTTTGTGGAAGAACCTCAAGTGCATCAAATGTTTATTTGCAGAGGGCGCTTGTTAAACATCGAAAACCTAAAGTGTAAACATGCGGACAAACGCCCATCAAAACCACACAAGTGTGCACATATTAAAACAGATATTACTCACCAGTATTCCACAACAAAGAAGGCAAATGTCCGGCCGGGGATCCGAAATCTGGCGGCTCTTCCGGCTTGATCCACATCTCTGTCAAGGAGAGGAGAAAACCATAAGCTCCTGTTTGGTGGTTCCTCGCAAGACCCAGTCACTGTCCCCTTTCACATCCCCGAACTCCAGCCTGAACACCCCAGCCTCAATCTCAGCTCCAGACTCACTCCTTCTTCCAGCCACAGTTGGAGCCCCAAAGCTCAAGGCTGCACGGCCCGCCTGCCACCGGCTGGGTCCGGGCCTGGCGAGGCCTGGAACAATAGGAGGCCATGAGGCTGTCTGCAAGGTTCCAGCTAAGCCCGTCTGCTAGTTAACAAGTCTTTGAATGAGGAATGTTAGCAAACAGACAAACAGCATGTCTGATGCATGCAAATAGCACAAGCAGTCCAGTCACAGCCTTCGCTGGGTACATGAATAATTCAGCAGTCTATATGCTGCTCTCCCACATTGCTCCCTCCCTCTCCCCATGTGAAATGCCTTCACTAAAGTAAGTGTGGTAAAGTCTTCAAACCCCTGCTTTAACAACACTCCTGCTCATCATATCTGTTTTAATACTAAATATTAACATGCAATAATGGCAGAAAAGTGGTCGTTATTGAGGCACAACATACAGCGCTACTTCCGGCACTTTGCCGCAAAAATTTGAGATTTCTCGACTACTGAATTTTTTCTTATTGCTTTTTAATGTCTTTTGTTTGCAGTTGGCACCTGTCCCAGACAAGCTCCGGCTCAGCACACCACTCGTTCCCCTGATAGGAAAGCCGGTGTGAAAGAGAGAGAACAAGGGTGAGTGAGCGACTCAGAGGCAGAGACAGAGGACATGGGGAGGAAATAAGGAGAGACAGAGTAAGACGAAGGAGGTGCCGTACTTCACACCAGTCACTGGCGCAGAAGAAGGACATTTCTATAAAACACAGATACGTGCCGGGCTTGGATACTGGTAACGTTTTCTGCTTGTCATCCGCACTGGTCATCCAAGACCACGAGCCCACCACAAGCAGGTTATACCCATCAGAAATGGCGCCCCGGCACTCCAGGTTGAACAAGGCCCATCACGTGGCGAGTCACCACCTTCGCAAATTTCCATCCAAAAAAAGAGAAAAAAAAATCAAATAAACGCTACCAGAAACCCAACGGTGAGTGAAAAAATATGAGAATGTGTTACATTTTTAAGAAATAAAACATAGGAGTGGAAGAAAAAGCAGCGAAATCCAAAGTGGTGCAAAAGCCAAGGCGTCAAAAGTGAGTAGAGGCCCCTAAAAAGCAACTTGTTGCCAGGTTTTGCAGAGCTGCTGTGCAGCTAGTTGCAGGCAGAGGGTTAAAATCCAGCTAGTAGTGAGTGAAAAAAAGAAGCCCCGTCTATTGAAGGGCGGGCTGTGGGGAGGCCCTGACTGTAGAAATAGCAGCAGACTTTTTCTTTTTTTTCCCCTTGCAGAGCTTAAGTCTCCCCCTTGCGTGTGGCTGGAGCAGAAAGAGGGGAGCAACCGAAACAGAGAGAAAAAGAGGAAAGAGAGGGAGGGAGAGAGAGAGAGAGAGAGAGAGAGAGAGAGAGAGGGGAAGAGAGGAGGAGACAGCGAGCGCACAGTGAAGGGGAGAAAAGCTCCACTGATGATGAAATAGGAGGTGCGGCAGAGCGCGCGAACCAGTCACTTTTTCATCACATGTCCAACACAGCAAGGAACTGTATTTGCACTGGAGACGGGGGGAGGAGGAGGGAGGGTGCATTAGATGGGTGGGAGACGGAGACACAGAGAGAGAGAGAGAGAGAGAGAGAGAGAGAGGGAGAGTGGGAGGGTGGAGAGCACTAAATGTGGGAGGGGTGGAGGAGGAAGAGTGACACAGAAATCCACTCCTCCATGCAACGCGCAGACGCAGTGCACTGCACACTCAACACGCCATACTGGGGATATACACAGTACACACAGTACACACAGTACACACAGTACACCTCTGCTGCTAGATCAACTGGTGAAAAGAAAAGCGAGGAAGAGCAGAGACGGTCGTCCGGAGTCGACATCCCCCGGCCGAGGGATCATTGAAATATGGAGCAGTTCTGAGAGCTGGTTGAATTATTAACCTTGATCTGGCTCTGCACTGGGGTTGTCGCTGGACGCTTGTCTCGGGAGCACACTGTAAGAAGCAGCACACACTCTGTTGGAGTGCGTTAACTCTTTAGCGTGCCACAGTGACTCGCAGTGAATGCACACACACACACACACGCAGGAAAAGAGATAAGCTTGCACAGTGTTTATTTCAGGAACATGTGGCAAAGAACGCATGGCCGGGACCCTCCTCCTCCTCCTCCTCCTCCTCCTCCTCCCCTGTCACAAAGCAAACTAAACGCCGAGGCTGAACGCTTGCAGCAAATCTGGCACAAAGTCAAAAAGGCAGATAAGCATTTTTTGGGGGGGTGAGACTTGCTGCTTTTCCTCAAGGTAAAACAGCTGCCACTTGCAGCACATGCAACAGTTCAGAGAACATTTTGAGAAACTCCTCCACGTCCGGAGATGCTGATTTGTCTCTTTTAAAAAAAGAATATTAACGTCTAAACAGTTTGTTCTGACTGAATCCATGCACCGTTTTACACGAAGAGTAGAAGCGAGCCAGAGAGGGAACTCAAGGGGGGGGGGGGGGCCTCAACAGCATGGCTGTTTCCACCATCTTAGATTGTATTGATTATTCTTTGCAGTAACATCCGTTTCTCGCACACATGCTAGCGCTCTTTCTCCCCCCTCCTGTCCCTCCCTCCCTTGCTCTGCCTCTGTTCTGCCACCTTCTCTACTCGGCGATCAGCGTTTTTGGCTTTTTCCGTTTGTGGAAGATTACTGTAACGCTATTGTACGACAACTTCCTGCCTCTTTTGGCTTTGGTTCTCAAAAACTGCAAAGGCACAAGCTCGCAGCACTTACTTTTTCCCCCCACGGCCTTGAACTACAGGAGCTCTATGAGGAAGTAAAAGGAGGAAGGGGAAATGTAAAGTGTATCTGTCACTGAGGAGCTATTTTGATTGCATTTCTGCTTTATAAAAAAAAAAACGACTGAGAATTAAAGAGGGCGAGAGGGGACCACATGCCTAGCAGACACAATGAGAGAGAGAGAACAAAGGTGGGGGTTAAACTTTTCTTACTTTTACTTTGTTAAAAACTTTCTGTTGGTTTTAGAGGATCACTGCATTATTAGTGGGGCTTGGGCTTCGTGCAGATCCGTCTAACATGGCTGCTGCTTCAGGCTGCACAGTCTGCGAGGGCTGCTTTCATAGCACGGCCACCACCCTGCTCCTCGCCAGCTCTCTTCCTAACTACAGCAGCACGGTGGCTGGACCACAAAAAACTATTCTTCCGTCTTCCCTCCTCTCTGCTCGACGGGTTTCAGGGAAAACAGAGGTGGTAAAACGCAGATGTGCGGAGAGTCGGAGGGGAAAATGTGAGCATGATTTACTCTATAGTTCAGAAAGGATTGCAATGCATTTGTTGTCCGCTCTCCACTCCCTAAATGTGATAGATGCACGCATGGTTCAGGTGTCTGCACTGGCACCAGCTATAGAATCCTATTAGGAGGAGTGCAGCTGTACGTCACATCTCGCCATGAGTTTTAACCAATTGAGAAACCCATGACTTCATTGTGGCTCAGATGTATGAAGCTGTCATGTGTATAAGTTAGGAGAACTTATTATAAAAGTTGAATCATAAAAATGAATGTGTGAGAACAGCAGACATTGAACATAGCCACACAGTTTTCTGCCTTCCTGCTCAGTGTGCATTTACTGCACTTTGCATGGCATAAAGTTCACATGAGGATACAGTTTTGGTTTTGGGTCGCCTGCCAACTCTCACCACTGCGCTCCCATACACTGTTCTCTGTTGCGTTTACCGATTATTCATCATGTTTTAATATTAAAGTCATTATTTATCATAATTTATCAGCTAATACAGAGTTACAGAGAGTTATGGAGTTAAAAAAAAATCTGTTTGTAAATTTTATCCATTTTCCAAGTTGTTTTTGCACCTTTACAATCTTTACTTCTTTTTTACAACTGCTAATATTTACATTTTTGTTCATTCTAGAGCAAATGATTAAAATACAAATGTTTTTAGAATTAATAGTGACACAAAAACATGACTATGTGGAAGAAGCAGAGAGAAGAAACAGTAATTCATTCGGAGCACATGGCTGCTACAGCTGTGTGATACAGAACCAGTCAATCAGTCCTATTGATATGGGATGAGAAACAAAATGGCAGACGGCGCCATGTTACAGACTCAGCACGATGTCATCTGACTATTTTATATACAACAACAAAAACGAAAAACGTCCTCTAACCTGCATATTTTTGTGGTTCATTTAGTGAAAAGCATCAGATCACTACTAAAACTAAAAAGGTTCTATCTCATGGATAGCACAGAAAAGCATTTTGATAATACAAACAGAATAGGAACAAATACATAATGTTTAAAAGAGATCATAATTGCAGCAGTATAAATTGCACATATGCATCCACCATCTGTAAAATAATATTTCGAAGAAATACATATGTTTATCAGGGCCTCTGATTAAGCCTCGTTTTGCATATAGTGGTTGGCAGCAGGCATGAGGGACACACTTAACACATATTTATGTGCTTTAAAAACACTTGTTAGTCACGGCAGGCACTCTGTACAGAAAGTTCAGATAAGGGGACAGGTCAAAGACACATTGCTGCATAAATATGTTGTTTTTCTATAGCTTTATTCCTACAGCCACAGGAAGCAGTGAGGAGAGCTGGAGGAATATGAAATTGCAGTGGGCAGGGGCTCTGCAAAGACAAACAATATTTGTCATCTGCAAACATCAAGGACGCATTAGGAGGCGAGGAAGGTGAACGAGGGCTGGGCTCTTTGCTTGGTCAGCAACCACTGCTGCATCAACACACTGGTCGATAAAAAAACACACACACACATTGTAATGGTCGTATTCAAGTGCATAAAAGATGACCACAAAAAGTATCCCCACACTACTTTATACTCTCCAGGAGCAGGGGCAGGAGTCTATGAGGTGGTCTTGCTTAAGCTGCGCACGTGTCTAAACAACTTCTCTATTACACCCGAGACCTCTGAGGGCACTCCCCATCGAGCGGGGAACAAAGGCCATGACCCCTGGGTCAAAAGCGTTACACGGGAGGCCAAGCGGGCCCATTGAATTTTCTATTGGTGTTTGCTTAAAGAAGGTAAAGATTACTAACACATTAACTAATGCCGATTATGGGGTTATCCCTCGTGGGACCCAGGTCCCAGGGCAGCACATCACGTCTTATTAACAGAGCCTGACCTTTGACCCCAGCAGTCACCTCAGGCAGCAGACTGTGACCACTACTTTCTGACAAACACACACACACACACACAGGGAAGGAATGAAGAGAATGAAAGCAAGGTGCAGCAGCTTGGAAACATATTTCTGGAGAAATAAATGGTGCAATATTATCACTGCAAGGTATTGTTGCACTGCTCATGCTCTCCTGCACCCCTGTTTAAAAACGAAGGATGTTTGCAAACAGTGCATTATTTATGTAACTTCGAATAATCGGTGTAATATTTATAATCTTCCTGATTGAGCATGATTGATTGAAACATGTTGTTTCGGAGGCACGTGTTCTGGAGGCTCGTCTTCGACTTCATAAAATGGGGGCATGTGCAATAAAAGTTCTCATCACAAAATGGTGGACACAAGACATGCGCAGTATTGATGTTCCACATTTATCAGATGATGATGGTGAAAGGCAAAAGAAGGAGCGACTCTTCATTAACACTTTGTGTTATGATTTTCACACTTTTAATTTTTCATCAGCTGAGAGGTGAAAGCAAAATGTGATGTCCGAAAAACAGAAGCTAATAAAACCTCAAAATACACACACCATCTCTGAAATCCCTGCATCAGATCATCTGTGGGTCTTTTTCCCCAATATAGAATCAGAATTGATTTGATGGACACCAAAGAATATCAGGATTGATGGAGTTTTCCTGGAGAGGGTTCTTAAAGGTCAAGTTCAAGTTTCTGCAGAGAAAGTTTTTCCTCAATTTGTCTTCTTTTAGATATTACAGTTGAGCATTTATTTGCACAATTAACTTTGAACATTTCAAAAGAAGGAACATTTATAAATTACAAAATGTTCAGTTTATTTTAGAAATTGTTTAATAATTTAGAATTTGCTTTTGGTTTAAAAGCTGATTTACAATAACCTGGCAGCTGTTTGCTTTCTGCTGCCCTCATAGATAATAAAAAAAGATAAAAGTCAATATTAAATAATAATTTATTAGGAATTTATATTGTAAAAAAACTAAATCCAAAAATGAATTTCTTTAAAATATATTACTCAAATTATGAGTTTGATATTTATTTCAAGGTGTGAGAAGGAATTTCTTATTAAAAAAACTAAAATGTCAAGGATCCTGATTTTGTTCATGAAACATTTTAATATGGATGAAATGTATGTGTTTAAATCTAAAATCTATTATTTCTACTTAATACAAATGATTACTAATTATTACCATAGTACATATACCACTCTCCCAACAACATTTTAGTCTGAAAATGTATTTTTATGTTTTTCAAACTTAAATACACATTTTAATTCAGTAAGAAACAGAATTCAGCCACAAAGGACTATATAGACACCTGTAAAATTTTCAAAGATAAACCTAAATTTAGACTAACTTAAAATAGTTTGCCACGATGATTTTAAATATGATAAATGAACACAATACATTCTGACCTCTTTTAAGGAATACATTCAATAGTATTTGACCGTTTTTGTTGGCATTTCACAAATCACAAAATCCCTTAATTCCTTCTAAATACAAAATGTTGAATTTGTTTAGTTTCATTTTGTTGGAAGTAAGTTCAACAGACTGACGGTATATTCGAAGGTATGAATGCGGGATCATCTAAAGGAGACAAAAACTTTTTAAGGCAGAAATGAACTCACCTCGCTGTTTCTCATATTAGGATTCTGAAGGAAGAAGAGGAGGAGGAGGAAAAAAGAGACAGAAAAGAGTGAAGGAGAGCTCCTCATGAGAAGAAGCGGGAAACGATAGACCTCTTCGATATCACACCTCGGAGTGGACGACCTATCCAAAGAGGGATGCGCCCTCGCTGTAATTAACAACTACTTCTGGCAGCTCCTCAACAGCCAAACATATTGTCCTGGATCAGGGCAGCTTTCATATGGCAACATACAACCAAGGCACCATGGAGAGAAATCCAGACTAGAGATTAATAGAATCAAAATGTTGATAACAAGGCATTAAAATAAAATGAATGCAAGTTTTAATATTTAAATTTTTTTATATTTTAGATATCCCTTCATTTTAATCATCAAAATTCAAGAAAATATGGGAAATTGGATTTTCACACCAAATTATTATTTCTTATTGAATATATTATATGAATGTTTCCACACCACATTAGTCCTACGATATTACAAGACCAAAGTAAAACACTGATTCAAGCAGCATACACTTTTTATATCCAGTATTACAGCACTAGTAAGCACAAGGGTGTGATCAATGTTAAAAATTCAAATAATAATTAAATAACCCTTTTTAACAGCATTTCTCGTTACTCATTGTAATATTCAAGTTATTCTGGTAATTACAAGAGGCATTTCAGTAAAATAACAAAACCTTGTTCTACCTGTTGTATTATATTACTTATTACCTTCTATTACTTGAAGTATTATTGTGTGGTGTTAAGGCGCTATGTTAACTGAAGAACTGGGACAATTCTCAAAAAGAGTCAAAGATGCATTACAATAAAAACTTAACTTTCTCTTCTTCTGTCCATGTGACCAGCCTGTGCCAGGCTTGTTCATACCTGAACTCTCGCTTTTCAGTTTCCCCCTGAAGGCTGCTTATACCCGTTTTATTGTTGTGGCCATCTTGTTTTATTCTTCCTCCATATTAAGCCAGGAGAGCAGAGGCCTGGCATTTTAGGGGCTGTGTCAAAACGCCTGTGTCGGCACCGCAGGGCTGCACGGAGTCCAACAGTCGAGCCATACGCACTCAGCGGTTCACTGCCTCGACAAACACTTTGTGCATGCTGCTTTGTTTTCTTACACGTACTCTCTAGATTCCTTTCTCCACTGAAAAACAGCAAAACATGCATCTTATACACTTTATCCATTCCATAAACATGCTTTCCCTCTGGTGCCCGACACAGAGCCAGTGAGCTCTCAGCCCCTGAATCACTTCACAGCACTTTGTCTTTTGGGATCACAGCAGAAAACTCACAAAAAAGCTTTGATCACAGACAACAAGTGAGGCTGGAAATATGGATATTCATCTAATTCCCACTTCACCGATGCAATTTAATGAGCTTTATAATTGCTTCTAACTTAATGCATGGATAAAAAATATCTGTGGCATCCCTTATAAGAGGAAACAGTACTGATATTGATTTGAAAGTGATGAGGATAAAATCTTTGATTGCCTAAATTCCAATTGGCTGACGGACTGTAATTGATCTGCATAATGTTATTAGCAGGGGGATATTTATCTATGTGGGAGAGAAGCAGTGCTTCACAGGACAGCTGCATAAACAGAGGTTTTATTACTCCATGGGTTATTTCTGCACATTTAGTGGCTCTTTGCAATTCCAGTAAAATATTATTTTTATGTGCAGCAACATAATGTGTTGAAGACACGCTCCAAATTTGAAAGAAAACAGACAGAGTGCCAACAATACAGGTCTAATTTTACATTGCACATTTTCCTTATTTTACCATATTTATTAGTTCTCTCCTATATTTTACTTGCTACCTGCCTGTTTTGCTTTATCACCTCTGGAAAATGTGCAATAACACTTGTCACTTTGGTTTTACACTTGATCCCTGTATATAATATTACAGAATAGTATTTGACTTTTATTTTGAGATGTGTTTTTACTGAGCTCTTTTAACTGCATTTTATTTAAATATTTTTTTTTTTATCTTGCTGCATCGTCCAACACTATTCATTGCACTGTTGACCTTGTGTATATGACAATAAAAACTTGAAGCTTGTACATATTTTAAAGTCTGTAATGGTCATCTTAGGCCAAATCGTATGGGGGCATTGCCATAAATATGACTACTTATGATGTGTAAAAGCTGTTTCCTCTTTTTTAGATAGTCATCGGTCGTTGCATTTAAGTGAATAGTAATAATAACTCATGTTATTAGGGATTGTTTTGATAAACCGGACTCTTTGGTGCAGACAGGGGTTCACTGCATTCCTGTGTGTGTTTGCTGTGTGGTGTGCTGGTGTGATTTAGAAAAAGGTTTTGCACTAAGCTACTGTACATAGCATGCTAATATGAAATTTAAATAGTTATTTAATATTTTCAATAATACGTTTTTGTCTGCAGTACATTTAAGTTGCCTGTTTTCATGCAAAGTTCTGCTGCACTTCATGGGAAAGCATTTATTATCATTCCTACCATTATTATCCTCGTAATTCTTATTTCTGTTATTATTATAATGATTAAATAGGAATACACAGCCCTTTTCCCATAGTAGGGGGTAAACATTACAGCTCTCGATGTGTAAATGACATGCACTTCTTATGCTAAACTGTGCTGACTATTATTTGTGCTATATTCTCTGGTGTGCTCCTCCTCATCTTCATCATGAGGTTAGAGGTGTGGACAGTAAACAGGAAATGGCCATGTGACAGCCTCTGACCTCTTACACCAGCTCAGAGCAGCTGAGGGTCACATAGAGGACATGACGGTGGAGGGAGAAGTCAATCTTATCCTTCCGTTCCGCCACAGGCCCGTGTGCAGCGACAGCAAGATGAGCTACAGGGCTTTCCAAAATCCACACTCGTTTGGCTGCAGAGCAAGGCACCAGGGCCGTGTGTGTTTCAAAGGAAACGCTGAGGAAAGCGTATTTTCGTGGCAGCAGCCGTGCACTTGACAGTGTGTGTTAGCCCGCCTCTGTGTCTTTGCTCCGTCCCCACCCCGACTCAATATCCCTCAACACCGATATCTGTTTTCTTTAGTGGCCAAAATGGCACGCAGCCCATTTGTCTCACAACAGTGGAGAATTCTACTGTGTCTCATCTCAATTTGGTTCTCATGTGCAGGGAACGTTTTTTCGTTTTTCTGCGTACACGTTACAATACGGCTCTGCTGAATGGCCCAGGGTCACAGGGTTAAAAGGCAGAAGGCACTGAAAAAAGAGAGCAAGAGAGAAGCATCAGCTCCTGGACGGCTGTCAACTGAGCCTGTGTCTCTGTAATGGGGTGGGGGGGGGGGTTGATAACCTGGTACAAAACCAACCACTAATGCCCCTTAAATGTCAGAGACTGCAGAAAGGAAGGGAGACAGCAAAAATGAGAGCACATTCATATTTCAGTGTGGCAGATGCTATAATGCGTTGGTGCCTCACAGTGAGTGCACACAAGGACACCAGGAGAGAGAAAAAGAAAAGGCAGGCATGAAGAAGGGGAAATGAAAAAGAGCCGCCCCATCTGACGGTTGTCTCTATTCGACAAAGTTCGGAGTGGATCCCTCGCTCTCTCTCTCTCTCTCTCTCTCTCTCTCTCTCTCTCTCTCTCAAATCTGGTAGGGTGGGGGTCGGGGTCGAGTCTGGTGTTGGGGGTGGGGTTGGACTTGCTGGAGAGAGAGTGATCTTTTTTTTTCCAGTGGGGTGAAAGGCGGACGGTCATGTGTGCAGAGCTCATGACAAAAGGCCCTTTTATGTGCAGCGTATGCAGATAGAGGAGGCTCCTTTGTGCACAGATGGAGATCCCATGCCTGGGTCTGCCTGCGGCGGAGAGGGAAGGGAGGGAGGGACGAGAGGAGAGAAGAGTGTTGGTGAAGGGAGGGGAGGAGAGGGAAGGGAGGGGTGTCTCTGGCACTGAGTGCCATCACTGTGTCTGGTGGGGGGAGGGGGCACGGAAAAAGGAGAACCAAGCCCGAGTTCTGGTCCTGCCAGGTTCATACCGGGAGGATGGGGTCATTAGGTTGGATAGCGAGACAGGTGACCTCATGGTGGGATCACAAATAGAGCCCCATACTGTCTGACAAATAGATCAGAGTCCAATATTATTTGCAGATATTCTCGAAACAGCTTGGAAAAGCATGAATTACCACAAATAAATGTAGCATGCAAAACTAATCTGACAATAACAAAGGATTATGAGGTTGGATAAGTTTAACCTACTTTTGTCAACTATAGTATCTAAAGCTCCCAACAGGTTAAACTAGAATGTCACTCAGTCAAGGTATCTGCCAATAGTCCTCTTATGAAACCACACTTAGATTGACTAGATCTGGAATTTCATGGATCTGCACCAATTCCCAACGCTCATAAATATCAATCCCCTAAACATGCCTGATTTTTTAGCAAGATCCATGAATTATACTTTATTGTAAAATATTCATATCTCACAATGTGAAAAGGTAAAACAAGGTTCCTGGGTTCGCCCCATGATCCAGATCTGAACCAAATGGGTTATTTTGTTCTTCCATGACCCATAAAACATCCGTCGACCAAGCTCTGATGATCTGTACAGGAGATTTTATCTTACTGACAAACAAGCAAACAAACAGACGGAGGTTAAAAAATAACCTTGGAGGAGGTAACAATCAAATAAGCATCTCAATCACAATTTTTCCACTGCAAACTGATCATATTAATGACATGAAGTGTGAAGTTCACCATCAAATATCTGCTACATTAATACATGGTGCTGTGACCCTTGTACCTTCCCCGTTTAACTTTAGTTTATCCATCTCTGGGTAACAGTGTCTGAACTTGTCCACTCTACCCTGGTGCCACCTCTCCCCTGAGAGACGAGGGGACTCCCACTGACATCCCGTCTGCTGAGAAGACGTCACGTCCTGTAAGCAGCCTCCTCCCACCAACCCACGATGTGTCGACTCTCAAGCCAGACAGATTCCTATCCTGCCAGAGCACCAAGTCTTATGGCCATTTTCACCAGAGAACAGAAGGAACCCCCCCCATGCTGACAGTCATGTTAACCCCTAATGTTGAAGCTGCTGAAACACTCACACTGAGCTGAGAGAAAACGTAAGAAATCTGTAATAGATTAATCTTGGTCCCATATTTAACTGCAGGTGTAGACCGATCCAAATGTCAATCTGTTGAAATTGTGTTTGAATTAAGGGATCATTTTTGTAAAGTACTAAGTAAAGCAATGACATGTTGGGGCTTTGTGTGTCCTTGAATTAGCTAATAGAAAAGAGTGCAAAGTAAATATGATCTAAATCATTAGTTGGAGTTGGAGATAGAGCTGAAACTTGACACTGGCTTCCTGTGTATTTACACCTGGGCATTTTATGACCCACAAACTAACTCTCTCACACGTTTGCACAGCTAAGTTTGACTATGCATTGAGTTCCATTCATTGTGGACAGCCTGGCCAAAGCCTTATCCCTAACCTGCATGACCGATTTGTGGCTAACCCTATCCATACCACAATTCTCGCCTGACAACTAATCGTAACCAGGACCTCCAAAATGATGTTTGGCCTCATCAGGACTGAGCTCAGGTCCCTGTGAGGTTTACTGGCCCTGACTGGTCAGTGTTTACGCGAGACAAGATTCTAAAGAGGAAGTACACACACAAGCAAGCAAACTAGATAGCAAGCCCATCAAGGTAAGCTTAGGCTAATTAAAGTGATTAGATGTTTTTGTCTGAGTACTGTCTTAGTTTATTGGCTCTGGTCTTACCCATGCCCGGCCTGCACTCTGGCTGCCAGTGGGCCAGGAATGAAAAGCTGGCACTTACCCCTCTCTCCTCTATCTGATCCCCTGTTGCTACACCCCTGATGCCAACAAAGGTATTTCTGCTCCTAATCAGCAGACAGGGAGAAGCAGAGATATGGTGCTATGCTTGTCTAAGATAGAAATGGCTTATTATGGTAAAACAGGGCTCTTCAATCACTTATTCAAATATCTTTGCTTTCTTCAAATTACACCAAGACAATGAAGGAAAAGGAAAAAGTCTGAGACTGGGAGAGACAAAGACAAGAGAATGATGAAAATGGCGATGTAGAAGAAAACTCTTTGGCATTTTTCGATATCTGCCTGTCTCAATTGACCTGTAAAATCTCTGAGACTGGAACAAATGCAAATAGCGCTGACTTGCTCGCACCAAAAAAATCCTGAAGGCTTTTTCAAATGAGCTCACTCTCACAATGGTGGGGTGCCCGGAGCAGGGTGAATATACGGTCTGGGCTCTGAATGGCACAATGAGAGCCAAACAGGGAGCTGTGAACTGAAGGCTAAGGACCCTACAGGCTGCCTGCTGCTGTGCGGAGCTGAGCTTTGGCTGCTTCCACATTAGAAAGCTGACCACTACATCTACTACAGTCTTCTGATCGACAAGGCCAAGCTCACACTGCACTACACTGTAGGTATGTCTTCAATATCACAATGAATTTCTACAGGGAAATTTTGATTACAAATATTTACTACCAATTTTTTTCATATAAAAAGCAAGAGGAAGCAACCCAACGCCCCTAACATTTGTATATAACTGTATTTAGTGTGTATTTTCCAGTTAGTTGGTCAAGAGATTTAATTCCCGCAGCAGCAAATATCAAATGCCCTTGAGCAACACAAAGAAGCCTCTTCTTTCATTAACTTTTAGATTTACAAGATTAAAACAGGGAGTTCTAATGCTGCAAATCTCCTTTTAGTTATCACACAAGCAATTTTAAGAAACAGATTTATCGTTTTCTCATGAAAACACCTTAATATACTACTATTGAACTTTAGGGGTAAGCTTAACTTTAGCTATAGACATTAGAACCTGAATCACGTAACCCTGAAAATAACTGAATCAATAAAATACATATTTTTGGTACTTTATCAAGATTAGTGGTAATTTACATCAGAGTTACAGTACACCATAAAAATGAAAACTTAAAATGACTTGGCTTTGTCAAACAGAATTGCTTGAACTAACTTTAGTGAGTGAACAGAGTGAGTGTGGCCAGCCAACTTAAAAACGTGCTCTTTTGATCATTTCTGCAGGGGTTCGTGTCCACATGCTATTATGGGCCAACTCTCATTGCATTTCAAGAGAAAGGTGAAGTGATGAAGGTGGATGTTTTGATTGAATATAAGAGAGAAGACAATTCTGGCTCTGCGGGAATGACATATGTTTTTAATCTAATTTAGCAAACTTAATTAACGGTCAGCAAAAAATCCCCCACATCTACTTGATAGAATATCCTGGTTAAATCTCCCTGGTCAGCAGAGACACCAATATTATAAGGATTTTACAATAATTCTGAAAAGCGAATGATCAGAACTAAAGATAAGTAGTTTGGACAGCTACAGGTGATATTATTCAAAACTATCGAGATTGAGTTGGCCTAAAAACATGCAGCAAATTCCTTTGAAATTAAGATTTTTCTGAACATTTTAATTTTGCAGTGTATTAGCACAGCTCCGATGCTAATTCTCTGAAGCTAAAGCTTCCAAAAACCAACGCAAATTAATAATTTGTATGAATTCACAAGGGTAATTGTTACTAAATACAGTTGAACAAACAAATGTGTCCAATGCTATATTCTTGTAAAATGGTTTTCTTATTTCTTTCTGGCTTAGAGATGAAAACTTTTACAGTTTAAAAGTTTTGAAACGGAAACAGTAAACAGACATTTTATCAAAACACAAATGCTCAGATTTGTGGATCTCCAGTGTGTTTGAGCAGCACTTCACTGTACAGCCTCGTTTCTCTGTCCATGACTAAGGAATGTTTTGGCAATATCTCTTTAAGAGAAGGCAGAGCTCACAGCCGTGAGAGCGCTCTGCTTTGTTGCTACTCTTTCTACTTTCAAACTTCATTTTCAGTCTTCGCAAGATTTTCAGAGCCGCTCTCTGGGCGCTGGCAGGCACTTTCGCCATGCATCCAAGCTTCCCAGCATGCCTTGCGGCTGGGTTGGCTTTGTTTGCAAAGTTAACTGTGAAGTTGCTCTGAGACACAGACAGACCCATTGCCTCTTGAGACACATGCCTACTGTATTTACAGTAATGAATTTCATTAGAGCCAATATTGAATATTTTTTCAATAATCTCTTACAACTTTTGATACATGACTAAAATTTGAAAGTTGTGGTTAAAAATGGAGAAAATCCCTAAACAGTCATTACAATTGATATATTATAATGTTTTATATGAAACTTCCTTCAACCACAACTTCAATCACACTGACCTCAGTCCACTAACTCTTTAAGATGCATCACCAAAGCTACTTCATAGCCCAAAATGGGCCTATTCTCTATGATGCACAGCTAAATTACATTTAATTGTAATGCCATGGAAACAGTTGGAATATTACATCTTGCACTGGACAACATGCGAGGGACAGTGCAGGCAGCCTGCAGCATCTGGTGGACACCTGTAAGACTGCAAGTCACTGCAGAGAAAAAAGAGGTCTCTCTTTTCTGATTCAGAATATACTGACCCTGTGCACACCAGCCAGTCCCACGGCCTTCAGCACGGCAGCCGAGCCACACGGGGTAGTTAACATGACTGTTCGATCGCTAAATCAAAGGCCGCGTAAATTACAATGAGCAGTCGGCGAACGCCAATAAAAATGTCAACACCAATCTGGTCAGCCAGACAAGACCAGCTTCTTGGGGTGGGCAGCAAATCAAGTCCCGCTGCTGCTTTCAGTCGTTGTGCAAGTTCAGGTCGAGACAGAACGAGCAAGAACAACCCGTGCGCAGTACTTCAATCTTTCAAGTAGTTACAGTGTGATCTGTAACTTCTTATTATGAAGTGCTAAGGGAGAGAGAGATAACCGCCTCTGTAAAGGAGTCAGGCATTAAAAACTAAATCACCCCCTTCTCTGCACAGTCAACCATTTCTCAAGGGTGTGTAATGTTAGTCTCAAGTTATGCAGCAGATATCTAATATAAAACACAATGAACAAAATGAAATCAACATCCAAAATATATAGTAATGCTGCGGTGGAGTATTAAGGTTTAAAATTTCAAGACTGATGTTGTAGTATTTCAAGAATAAAGTTGATATATTATAACAATAGAGTCGTGACTGGGAAGAGACATATTACAGGATAAAGTTGTAAATTATGACAATAAAGTTATAATTTTGAGACAGTAAAGTCATAATATTACTAGAAAATATTCTTTACTATTTTTAATTTGATGAGAATAAACCCCTAATATTATGGGAAAATGGTATTTGTTGATTTTTTTTACATTGCACTATAATGTAATGATAAATGGCATTATAGTGTTTTATATTACAATATTATTGTATAAAACAATATACTGCTCCTTTATTCTGTCCATTGTGTGAACAATAATATTCAATCATTGCATCATCTTACCAAACAGCCTGTGTAGTCAACAAAAGTGTCAATTTAAACATTTCAATAGCTATGCAATGCATGACTTCTATATATTTTACAGATCTTCAGGTTGTGTATATAAAAATAACTCACAGTGGTTGTTTCAGGGCTTCTGTTTTCTCACCATGCATTGATCTGTTGGGTAAACAGAAAGAGAAAATATTGTCAGTGCAACTGTAAAATGTGCATTTGCTGATAAAATCTTTAGTACTCAAAGACAAAGAATATTGATTCAACATGTGTTTCGGCTCAAGCACCTCGACCCTGAATCCAGTGTGCACCATGAGCTCCTTTATTTATGAAAGCTTATCACTACAAGTGAATCAGATCACACGGGGACAGTCACTGACACCAGAGCAATTACGCCGTACTGGTCTAATCCCTTACACAGCACTTAGAACAGTTTTAAAGGCCACAGAGGGCAAACTGTAGAGCTCCCTTAACTGTTAGGGGCCAGTTTGGTCCATTTTACAGCCACTAGGGGCACATCGCTGATTGTTAAGACCAGGGAAAGTAATCCCTGGAGTCAGGCCACTAAACCTGCTCTGCCCCTGTAACCATGGCAGCAGACAGGTAGTGTCTGGGTCACAGGGCAAACATGGCCAGGCTTCAGTCCTGACCGCCGCTTAATAGAAGACTGGCCTGGTGTGAGCATGTGCGCACACACAAACACACACACAAACACACACACACACACACACATACATACAGACACACACAGGTTTAGGTGAAAGTTGACCTGATACCTGCTATGACGACAGAGCTTTTCTAGGTTTTAGTTCATCAATGGCGGCACTGGATGTTCTAGCTGCTTATCTGTCAGCAGGTGCTAAACACAATGAGCTGCAGCAAGTAAATGGTACCAGAGTCCACAAACGTTTAAAATAGAAAATCATGAAGCAGTAGTACATTTGGAAAGTTATCCGTTGCTTTATATTTAGTTTCAGACGTGCGTCAGGAAGGAGCCGAAACAGGAACAAACTAAAAATATGGTCTGTGTCACCAGACAGACTTTGTTGGTGCATTCTTCTTTTTTTAATACAGTGGTCTCATCACTTCTCCTCTGTTACAGCACATGTAGTCTAGGTAGTGAAAAAATACATAGACATAAAAGACACTTTTCAGAGAATGAGGCAGCTGTGGCATAGGAGGTAGAGCGGGGTCTTCCACTTACCAGAAGTACAGTGGTGTGATCCCTGTCTCTATGCTGAAGTGCCTTTGGGCAAGATACTGCCGGCAGTGTGTGACTGATGTGCGATTGAGAATATGCTGCACGTAGATGCACTCTATGAATGGGTGTGTGAATGGATGAATGGCAAAACTGCACTGTAAAGCTCTTTGAGTGGTCAACAACACTAGAAAAGCTCTATATAAATACAGACCATTTAAATACAGACAATACAAATTAAATACAGATTTCTAAGCTGCTACCTCTGACCCCAAAATGCTGTCATTTGAAATAAAGTGAATAAATAATGACGGATTGTTTACGAGACGAACCGTCCACTCTGATAATTTCCTCGCCCAAACGATGGTCTGGTCTGGTCTTGCCCTTTAGACAGAAACACATGATCTCCCCCTGGCCCAGTCTCCATTTACCAGCTCTCCCCTCTCTCTCCTCACAGTTGCTATGAGACACTCCAGCCGATGCCAAGGCTTCCACAATTCATTACTGGAGGAACAAAAGCCAAAGCACTGGACAAAGCAGGGCAGACCAACTCAAACCAGCTCCCACTTAACACACACATCACACCTCTGAGTGCTTTGCTGACATACAAATGGCCAATTCAAGACCTCTCCTTCCCCCTTTTTTATTTTCATTTTTACAAAGCCAGTGGGACATTTGAGGAAAATGGTCAACAAGAAGTCAACAAGTTGAAGATCGGACACGTTTAAGGATCAACGAAAATTCTCTAGCGCTTTAGCTTCAATGTTACTGCTTCTTTTTAGTGGAGTTTTATGATGACCAAATAGGCAACAAAACGTCGTCAGTGCAACATCACCTGTCTCTGGCTTCCCACCATTTCTGCCTCGCCAAATCGTGAAACATCCCTTTTCCGCTCTGACCAATCAGGTCTCAATATCTGGCTGTTCTCATGCAAAGAAAGAGAGGGGAAGGCCAATGAGAAATGTCCCTCCTCCTTCCACCTCGTATCCTGCACACACACAACAATCACTGTCTGAGAAATGCCAACGGACGGGCAATCAGTCATTGTAATTAGGCTGACTGCCATTCCCGAGCCTTCATAACTCAGGCTGGAGCTGGAGGACGTACTGTAAGGAAGTGAGAGCCCAGCTGCCAGCTGCCACAAGCCCACCACTGCCTCATGCAGACCTCAACACAGGCCACTCCTACTCCCCCTCTCAGCTCCGTCTAATGGAGGGGGGGACCAGTAGAATTATAAGGGGGACCGGCTGACTGCAAAATTTAAAAAATCACCCCCTCCTCCCCTCCATCTCCCTCCCTTCCTCCCTGTCTACATCCCAAAACCACTCCCACTCCCACTTTCTTTCACTGCACTGCAGAGTTTTGCTCTCTAAAGTGCTTGAGCGAGAGAGCAGATACCTTCTTTCAAAAATGGCTTCTAACAAGAGGAAGTGTCCAAATAACACATCTGAGAAAAAGTGGGCTAGTGTCGTTTTCCCTGTGCAGTTTTATTCGAAGGTGTAAAGCTAACAGAGGTACAGTATCGTCCTCGATGTTCCTCAGAGTGGGGGAACTCTGGATTTACAGTACAGAGGTGCCTCGCTCTTTTCTCTTTGGAATTCACAGATAAACAGGAAGCTATGGCAGCACTCTGCAGAGATTTACTATATTTGCTTACAGGCCACAGCAGACTCAGAAACTGGCTCTGCCTGTTGTATAGGACCTGAAGTTTTCTTGGCAGCAAAGTGAAGAACTGCAAGTTCAGCCAAAATAGACAGTGAAGCAGAATGAAGAAACATGCCAAATTGCCGGGGCAATTTAGTCCAGAGGCTCATTTTTCCAAAATGATTCACGCTGAAAAGAAAAGCATTTCCCTGTCCTTAGATGAACTTAGTGTGCTCTCTGTCGGCTTTACAAGGAAGCAACTAGGTGCAGGGAGGAGGGAGGAGGAGCGTGTGCTCTCAATCATGCACGCAAACTGACAAATGCACGTGCACATGACAATGCAAGCCATCGCTGCAGTTTCTTTGCTCGCAGTGGAATTAGGTCATGCACATAAAAAGCCCTAAACAGAGACACATACAAACATGCAATGCTTTAAAAAGACACTTTCAAAGTCACAAATAAAAAGTACAGTTGAGGTGGGTGCATGCCATTTTAACTTGTACTGTACTCTGTTCTGTACTTGCAGTTAAACTATGAGACAAACAGTGTTTTAACAGCTTTCTGTGCAGGAGTGGCACCGTTTAGGAGTGAAAAGGAAAGTTTTGCATCAGTCAGCATGTGTCCATGAGGCTGGTTTATTGATTTGTCTGCCTCTGCTGCCTGACAATGTTCACCTGCTCTGCTTTACCACAGCAGGATCACTGTCAACAGTCGGCTGCAGGACAGCAAGCACAGGACGCTCATCACCAATAAAGATCTCAATAAACAATCCATTTATAGAAGTGGTCTCTGATCAATAATAATGTCACAAAAATAAAAGTTTTTATGACAAAAAACTTCACAAAGCGGCGGCCTGTTAAAGTCTGTCAGCATAACATCATATCTACAGCTTGTGTTGCAGGAGAGTAACTCACTTTGTATATATCCACTTATTAAGTCTTGCAGTAAAATTAGATCTGGGGCTGCTGAGTAAACATTGAGCATTATGTTACATAGAAAAGATAAAAAGCCCTGTGTATAGTTCTGCCAGGAGCTTTATGCTCTTATTACTCCGCTGCTACTACTTGACAGTAAATATTTGTACAGCTGTTTCGTATTGCATCAGTGATTTGTGGCAGATATGATATTAGAGCACGGGAGTAATCGTAGAAAAATGAGAAGGGGGGGATCGAGGAGGCACATCAAGGATGAAAAATATCCACTCACCACAATCTATTTGCGTGAAAGATATCACATTGTTAGTTATTTTACTGTCAGACTAAATCATCATCGTTTCACCGTCGGCTCTGAGACCGTGCTTACTCATCAAATTATGCTCACAAGCTTTAATAGCTGCTGTAATATAATTAATGATTCACCGTACGTGCATCTGGCGAGATCCCTACTGCACACAGCTATTACCTGATGAGCTCTATGAGGAATAAAGGAAAAATAGAAAATGCAGCAATGTGAAGAGTTGTGCACACACACACACACACACATCTGCACAAAGGAAGTGAGAATAAGCACGCCATGTTAACCTCTTGTGTTGTTGCAGAAAATGGAAAATGCTTAATTTACACAAAATCATGTAAATATGTAAAGATGAAGACAGTCAAATCCCTTCAGAAATACACAAGAGTTAAACAACTCGTTTAAAATGGTGCCGAAATTGGAGCATCGCGGTGGATGCAAAAAGCAACGAAGGCTCGACATTTGGCAGGAGTTTATGTCTACACTTTACAAGAGGGCTTGTCAGCAACAGCTTCATTGTTGATATTATAAGTTACATTTTGAAGTTTTACTTTACTTTTCTTTTTACTTCTACAACAGTTTGCTGTTCTGTTTTTAGAAAATAGGAATCTGATAAATATTCCCAGTACACCTTCAACTGACTGGACACTGTGATATAAAACATGTTGTAATGACACGTGTTCAGTTGTTTCTTTGTTCTACAGACACTGTTAATTCCATGCAGTCTGGTCATGCACATGGTGTCAGCGACAGGTATTTTTAGTGGATAATATTTTTTTTCTACATCATGCAGGCTCATCTACTGCAACCAAATGATAGTCACAAATTTATACTGCAGAATATATTAAAATGAGAAAAAAAAATTGTCAATATACAGCAAATATTATAGATTTTACTGAACCACCCGATCCACACGAGATATTACATCTCTTTGTACTAATTAATTATCTGAACACACATTAAAGAAGCTTATACGGTGAACTGCTATTTTGATAATCATCACTATAATGCTTTATATTTGTTAATAATTTCATATTGGGTGCTCTTTCTCTACGGCACAGTCTGACTTCAAAGTCTTGTTTAAATGACACCTATATGTGTATTTATGTCCGATATTTCTGCATTTCCACCTCTTAGAGATGTTTCATCTTTTAAAGCTGCACATTTGTTTCACTTCTATATACGATGCATCAATATTTCTCAAAATGACTTTGCTGAAAACCTGAACTGACCAACTTCCTCATCCCTCATCATTTTCAGTATCACTACAAATGTGCTTCTTTATTTCAACATTTCAAACAGAAAACAAATTAATAACTGTGGGGGTGCATGAATCTACTCCTTCTGTGTTGCAGTTTTATCAAGGTTTGCTCTCATCATCTGCATAAATTACACTGAAGTTAATGACAACATTAAGTTTAATAGAAAAAACGTCTTCCTGTGACAATGAACCTGCTGTCACATGACACAAGGGGCACTGTAAACAAATCAGCAAACAAAGGAAAAATAACACAATAAGTGCAAAATTGTGTATATAACACTGTTGTGAGATTACAAAAGCTAACAAAATAAAGTATTATAACAAATAAAAGGTACACACACAAGATTTAATAGTGGCTTTTAAGAAACCTGACTACCAATGAAAAACAACTCTCAATCAAAATTACTGTAAAGTCTCTAATGTGCACAAAGGACACATTTTAGGTTCCACAAGAAACACTAAGAACTGTTTCTTCCACGCATAGCTCCTGTCGTGTAAAATGTTTTAGGGCTGAGTGATTTTTTATGGATAAGATTTCCAGAACATGTCAAACACACAAAGATAAAAGTTGCAGTGCACTCACCGTCTGAACTCACCATGCGCTCGGTGCCTGTCACCTCCAAGTCTCCCTCTTTTGCGCGTCCGCGCCAGAGGCTCTACAGAGAGGAGACCGAGGGGAAGGCAGCATGTTGGAGGGCTCCTCTCCTCTGTTGTTCCTGCAGCTGCTTCACAACAAGTTGCAGTGAAGACGACCCCTCTGTCTGAAGGACCGTGTGCGTGCTCTGCGTGCTGTGCGTGCGTGCCACCGCCGCTCTCCATTTGGTTGCAGCAGAGTAGAAAGTGATCCTCCGCCCGGGTTATAATCTACGAGGTGGTCTGTCGAGTTGACGTGAGGACAGGATTAAACACATGCATCCCCACAGAAAGCTTCTCATCTGGTTTCATCCGCTACCGCCGCTGCTGCTGTTGTCCCCAATATGTGCGCTCTGCACGGCGACTCTGACTCACCGCACTGTGCACAAAGGCTGAGCTGCGAGTTATTATCACAGCCAGAAAGCTTTTTTTAACAGGAAACGACTGTGGTAGAGACAAAATATTTTTTCTCAGATTGCTTCGTGCAGGGTTCAGGTTATGGCTTGATTGATGTGCCTCTGGAGAAGAAATGACTCCAGAGTTTGTTTGGTTCATGTCATGGAGCCATGATGGCAACACAGTCAGAGTCATGTCGTCTGGTCCAATCTGGCTGCAGGACGCATGAGAGTTAATCTTTGCTGCTGGAGGACTGATCAATAGCACATAGAGGTTACAGGATCTGACCTACAGAGTGTCCCGTGAGCTGGTGAAGTTCATTTGCTTTCATATTTAGAGTTAAAGCAGATAAATAATTATGTTATACAGATTTTTAAAGAAATTTGGACTTAGTCTTGTTTGAAAATGATCATTCACAAAGTGAATTTGTTTTTGTTTTTTTTGTTTTACAAGATACAAGTGGAAAAATCTAGAACAAAAAGTGGTGAGTTTCAGCAATGCTCTGGCAAATGCACACATAAGTCTTCTCAACAGCAACATGTGTAGTAGTAGTCATGAGTGTTAGTGGTTGTGTTTAAGGAGGTTAGGTACTTTTACATGTTATTTCACCATTTATGATCAGGCTGAGTCATTGTGTTTGTGCGGGCTGCACAAATCCAGCATGTCAGGATACCGTGTCCACAGATTCTCTGCGTAACCGCATAAAAGACTTTAAATTCATGTCAAAGAATTCCCTAACAGACTTTACATCAGTGGTTCTCAAAGCCACTGCATTGGGGGCATGGATAACCAGTGAAAACATATAGAAAGACACCAAGCTACATTTATATGATTTATGTCGAAGAATAACCCAAGAGTTTAATGATGCTGCCATGTTAACTCTAATATGTCTACAAAAACATGTATTTATGTATTAATCGCCTTCCCTGTCATTGTTAATGATTGATTAAATACAATTTGTGGAGTCGATTGGGGGGGTTTGAACTTTTTGCAGTTCCAGAAAACTTTTGATAACAACTGCTTCAGCTGGCAAGTAATTGTGTACATTTGTTTACAGAACAGGGACTAAAAGTCAGAAAAGTAAAGATATTTTATCGTATTTATTGCACTTAATAATAAAGGTCAGGTTGAGAAGCCACTGCCATGTGATTTGATTAAGAAATCGACAAAATGTGGACAAATGGAAGAATATTTATTGTGAACAGTTCCTTTTATTTCACAAAGCAGAGGCCCTACTTAAAAAACCTGGGTCCTCTGAAAGAACGGAATAATCTGAAGGTTTTCGTGCAGATTTGCAACCGGTAGCATTGCAGCTGTAGAAAAGACACAATTATTTTTCATCAATTTTGTTGCATTGCACGTGTTTCTGAAGGGATATTTTGGGATAAACACTCATGTATTTTTGTGCTCAGCAGTCGAGTGTCCTCTGTACGAAGTGCACTTAAGCGGTGGAGTTACTCACTCTGCAGTCCTTCAGACACACTGAGTGGCCTGAGGGATGTTTTAATGGTGACTTGAGCTATCACTCAGAATAACTCTCACTGTGTCTTCAGCTGCACCTGTTGCATGAACTGCTCTTAAGTACCAGACTTGACAGACAGTAAACATGGGCTGCACTGACATTTCATCGTGGACACACAAAACAACTTTCACCAAGCAACGTGCTTTGCTCTGCAGCCACTTAGGCCTCTTGATAGCAGCTATTAATACGAACCGCCTCTCGCACTGCGGTGACTCATGTTTCTGTGAAGCCTCGCCGAAAATTCATGATCATTTTGATCCCGGTGCACCGCTGTGGCACAGGCAACACAACCCTGTTGACCCCATACTGCATAGAGACAAGGGTAATGAGATTAGCTGTGCATGAGTGTGGCGTCGTGACGTGTCCTCCCTCCACTGTGCGTGCACAGCTTTCAGGCTCTGCCGTTCATGTGACAGAGTCACTGCAGTTAAGGAGAGCGAGGATTACTGAGCGGGGTGACTGGGTTCACAGAGCGACAAGCTCAGGCCAAGAGTTAGGCACCATGAACTTGTGCCAAATGAAATGACATCAAATATCTGGCTGTTTCCAGAATGAAAGAACTTCCTGTCTCTTATTAACATGTGTTCACTTCAGTTTTAGAGCACTGGAACAAATGGTTCAGTTTGTAGCTCGTGTTGTGATGGTTTCTTTTGTAGTCCTCTTTTAGTCTACAAAGTTTAAAGAATTTGTCTGAACTGATCCACTTGAGCTTTGATTTCATTATTTTGACGTTTCTCTGATTTGTGTCTTTCTCTGTTTGGATTTTCTACATTTCCTGAATAAGGAGTATGAACCTTTTTGTTACAGGCATGTAAGTATATTCAGCATGCCAACTGATTATGAACAGAGTGGTGTGTCTTTTACTTCTCAACCTGCAACATAACATGTGGCTGCAATGCACTCTGGTCTAGTCTCTGGAGTTTTTCAAATGTTATATCGTATAAAATATATGTCAATGTTGCTAAAATGAATATCAATGGCAAAATAGCAGGTCCAGAAATAAACTCTTATTCTTTAATCCAGAATGGACTAATTTCAAGAGTTGTTTTCAGTAGTTGAAAACTATAGTTTTCTAAGTAGGCCATGACCAGAACTGAAGAAATGAATTCATTGTCAACTGAGAATTCAATCTAGACAATATTTAATATTCCAGTAACCATGAAAGTCATTTTTGTTAAACAAAAATAATGCATTGTTTTTTGAAAACTGATTTCTCAGCACAGATCAAACAAATAAATGATTATTGTTTTAAATATATTAATATCTATTAGCTGCCCACCTATGTGTGACACTAAAATGATCTGTGTGACATCAGAACTACTTTTTTGGTCATATGTTGGGAAACTAGAATAACACATGAGGAAAATCATCACTGGTTCAAACGTCAGTCATGTCCATGTTAAATAAACCTCTATACTTTGTGTTGCAATAATTGTTACTCAGCACCAGCAAAGAAAGGAGGTGCATGTGTGATACTATGCACCTCACAGAGAGCTATTTTCACAGCATCACTTATTTCAGGCTGTTTTAAGTCCAGATAAACTTAATTGATTTCCTAAATCAGTATGAATCTTGATCTTGTGTGACGGTCATGGCTGCTGTTGGTCTTCAGCAGAGTACTGGTGTTCAGTACATACATGTATGTATGTACTGACATGGGCTCCAGTCTCTGGAAGCCCCACTAAGGTTTTGTCCTCAACACCCACCTGTCTGGTAGCTCCAGACTCAGACCCGAGCACAAAGACACAACTGTGATTCTGCTCGTTAAAAATCAAATCACTTCTGTCGACTTGATGTCAAGCTGTTCGGGAGACACTTCTGCTCTGCCTCAGTACTTTGATTAATTACACGCTCGCCACTGGATCAGAGCAGTGACACTTAGTTTCAGCCGAGTTTAGCTACGTTTCGTCAGTGACCATGACAGTCAGCGTTGTGTGTGTGTCATGCAGGCCTGTCATGCTGCATCAGAAGGGAGTTTCCTGAGGGAGCATAAAGTGAAAAAGAAAAAGACTAAAGTTTACGGCACCGAAACCACAAGAAAGACTTCATGATCATGTTCGGTTTCAGGAATCCACACTCTGGTCTTCTGGTCATGACATGTCCTAATTTTCAGGACTTTGACAAATAACTTGAAATGTGCTAGGTTACTGTACTAAAGTACATCTTTCCTGTATCATTACTTTACTTTACTAGGTCACTTATACTCCACTACATGTAACATCAAATATCTGTACTTTCTACGCTATTACATTTCTAAAATGCATTGCCTTGCATGTTCACAGTGTTTTTATTTTTCATTCTTAACATTAATCAATAAAGAGATATATAGATTTGGAAGACGTCCTCCCTGAGACTCAGCCATAATGATGTAGTAGACCGCTGGGAATAGATTGCACTGTCCAAGTACCTTTAGTTTTAACACTTCAAGTAAAAAATTCAATGTGGTACTTTTTTCTTTTATTTACATTTTCATCTTTTAATTTGTACTTTTTCTTGAGTAAATTAAGGTCTCCCTATGCCACTGGTTTTATGTTGTACAATGTCTCATAGTTTATAAAAAAATATATATAAAATGGATATACCAAGTTTTCACATAATAAACCTCCAATTACTATGATAAATACAATCCATAATTTATGTATTAAATATTTTTTATTTTAATGACCTTTTAATAATGGAAGATTAGATTTTCTTACCAGCACAGCTGCTCAACAGGGCCCCAAACACTCCACAACCACACAAGTGAAAAAGCTAATTTATTTATTTTTATTTGATCTAAAGTCAATCCAACAGTTGTGGGACGGCCCCTGAATGCATATGCCCTCACCCTATTATAACACTTTGCTTTACACAATGACTCTCTTGTGCTGCTCGATCAAGAGTCCAGACACAACATGTTTGCAAATGCAAAAACCCACTTGATATTTAGATTACGGATTACGACTCACAATCATCCATAAGCATGTGAATTCCAGCAATGAACCATAGCGATGAGGTGTCCTGAGACCGTGGTGAGATGTTTTGCTTGAAGGCTCCTTGACCTGAGACTGTCTGGAGGCTATTTGCACACTAAGCCATGCTTATTTGTAAACAGAATGCTTTGCTAAGGTTCTCCACACTAGAGCTCCACCCTCTGAATAAGGCTGCTTTGCACAAAGAGGCTTTCTCACTGGTGTTTTCTACCTAATTTCTACTTTTGATCCTCCAAATGTGTTGTGAATGCCTTCATTTGCTTTGGATTGAGAAAATGCAGCTACCTTTATTGCAAAAAGCAAGCCTTACTGAATGGCATGAAGTTCATGTTTGATCTCATTTTTGGTGCCCAGACCACCAACCTCTGTGTTAATACACCCCCACAAAATGCTGCATGAAATCAAACAAGTCAGCAAACCAAAACTGGCAGCAGCCCTCCAGCTCTTGGCTGTCGCTAACTTTCTCACATTCTCCCTTGTGCTAGTCTGTTAACTTTCAGAGCTACCTCCCTCGGAAAACATGTTCATTAAAGTCCCAGCAGGAGGCCCTACATGGGCTTCACTCTGTCATTGACCGATGCATGAATGACTCAATATGCGTCTGGATTTGTAACCTGCAAGGGCTTAAGAAAAAGCCGGGGAGACAATGGCAACTGAGGCAAAGCTGCACAGCCTTCAGTCAAAACAAAATCTCATTGTTCGTGTTTTCCACAGTTTGGGGGCGAGGCATTCCCTTGCCCGCCTTCCCCCACCCCATAAGGCTCCCAGGAACCTCGTTCGGCCGTCCCGCCCCAGCCTGTGCTCCACCAGCTCCGAGTGCTGTTCATGAGGCTGGTAATTAAACAGGGCTGCCTCTCAGTTTCTGCAGCTCCATGGGGGGAGTCCCTCCATGAAATGTACTCCTCAGTCTGAGTCCAGATGGCAGCTGATGAGGGATTATCTACTGGCAGAGGCATGGCATACTCCCTACCATAATCTTCAATTAGTTCAGTTCACGGTGATATGTCGGGTGAACCTGCTGCTACCTTTCCCACGGCTTCCTCAACAACGCCACACCAATGTCTTGAATAATATACCGTATCATGTTGGTTTGTCAAACACAAATTATCTTGACATGCCGTCACTTCATTTATGAAAAATACAAGCAATACAATCTACACTTGGATATTATGAGAAGTAGATTTCAGGTAAATCCAACATTTACTATTCAATATTAAATCCTTTTTTAATTATTTTTCAAGTATTGGTAATTTGCATGAAAACACATTGAAACATGTTTGGCTAATAAGTTACAGATGGGTGAACTTTGTTTACATTTGTCTTTCAGTTTAGTCCATGCTGTTGGAAATTTTTAATGTGGCCTACCAATAGTAGTCTAAATCCCTCTGTCCATGATTTCCCAATCATTTCTAAAGTATTTGACAAAGTGCTGATTCAAGAGTTCATACTGTTCATCTTTAAATCAGGAAGTTTATTTTACTTATCAAAGCAAGAAAAAGCTACATGGTCTGACTGCCTGTATAATTGCCAGAAAAAAGATAATAGTGTTATATAGCTGTATTGTGAGTGAGAGTTTAAACAGTGTTTTATACCAGCTGCCAATCAGGAAAAAAAAGACAACAAAAAGAAGTTTGGAAAGTTTTCAGACCCCCTCCCTTCTGTGCCACCATTGTGTTGTAAATTAAATTTTAATTTGGAAAAATCAGGCTACACTCAAGAATCCATGACAACAAAAGTAAAAACATGACATGTTTGCAATTGAATGAAAAAAAATCGAAAAACTTAAATCTGTCATTTGCAAAGGTTTTCAGAACCCATAATTGTTTCCACACCTGCCTTGTTTGGTCTCAACCTTCCAGACTTTCCAGTTTTGTCTGAACCAAAATAACAGGTGTGAAGGTGCCACGGTCCAGGCCAACAGACCAAAATGTAGTCCACCCAAAAAAGGTGATCTATGTCCAGATCAAACAAACCATGGTTCATTGCCTCTTTGGCAACTCTTCTTGTGTTGGAGCACATGGTTGGAACACCTGGTTTTGGGCAGTTTGTCCTGTTCTTACAGACTGATCCTCAAGCTCCATCAAATTGGATAAGAAGCATCCTTGAACTGTTAACCCCAGATCTCTACTGACTTAGTCTGAACTCAGTTTTTCAGTGACTCAAGGACAAGGTCAGAGACTTCACTGTTGTCTTGGCTGGGCTTTAGGTTGTTCTTGCATTAAGAAGTTAACCATCCCTAAATTCTAGCCAATCCCTGTCTCTGCAGCTGAGAAGCCCCCTCCCTCTCATGGATGCTGCCACCAAAGAGTTTCATTTAGTCTCATCAGACCCAAGAATATATTTCCTCATGTTCTCCTTAAACTGCCACTTGGAAAACAGCAAGGCTGTCATGTGCCTTTTACTCAAAGTAGCTTCTGTCTGGCCACTTTATTATAAAGGCCTTAATAGTGAGGGGCTCCTGAGAGGGTTGTCGTTCCGGCAGGTTCTCTCCTCTCTGCAGAGAACTTCTGAAACTCTGGTGGAGTGATTGTTGACCTTTCTTTCGTATTGCTCAGTTTGGGAAGACATGCAACTCCTGCAAGAGTCCCGGTGATTCAAAGCTTCCTTTTCCCAATTATTGAGGCCTCTGTGCTCATGGGAACATTCAAAGCTTAAGAAATAGTTTTTACACAATTTCTCAGGTCTGTGCTGCGCCACAATTTCGTGAAGGTTATTTGAACTTCATGTTTTTTTCCCCCTTGACATGCTGTATGAAATGTGGGATCATGTACAGAGGTTTTTCTAAACTTTATCAAATCAAGTCACCTTACCACAGGTGGACTCAAGTCGAGTTCTACACACATCTCAAAGAAGACACAGCAAACACGATGCACCAGTGGGTGAACTGTGCAACTGTATCCAATTAAAAAGAAACCTTCACAGTAATGTGTTTAAAAAAAGTAGAGGTACTTTCTGAAACAACTGTATATCTAATCAAGAATAAATGGAAGTAACACATGGAAAATACATAACCACTCTGCCAGCCCATGCTAATGTGGCTCATGTTACTTTGCAGCAGCTACCTTCAACTCTCTGAGGTAAAACCTTAAAACTGAGTCATCAGCGTTTATTTACAGTTTGAAAAACTAATTACAAAAGGGAAACCTATTAATTACATAGTAAAATATGTTTTTAAAAGCTCATTAGGTGTAGTCAGTGTATGAAACATGATACTTTTACAACACATTCAACTGTTTGAATGCATTACTATATCATAGATGACTAATAGAAAAAACAGTTTGACCTTAAAGTTGGATCTTTGGTAAATAATATGATAGGGATCTGTGACTCCAGTGCAAAGGTCTTTTTAGCAATTTATCAAAAGGCCAAGGAAGATAGTTTGGACAAGTAGACGGTGAAATGATTCCCTCAACCACTTCCCCATCGCTCATGTTGACCAACTTATTTTGCATGAAAAGAAGTCAAGCAAATTTAAGAGAAACCTGGAGATTGTCTCATAAATGACATGGATTTGCATTTATTACACACACTACAATAGATGGTGCTTTACAATAAGAACGTGGGTCTAAAAGTGTGTTCACTGTATTTGTAATATATACAAAAAGTATTTCTACCTGTTTCTGTTAATTCTACCCTTCGAAGTCTGACTCTTACTTATTGCCAGCTTCTGCATTGCACACTTAAATGTTTGCAGAAAGTAGTGCAGAGGTAAACTGTGGAGGAATAAACATGGTTTTTATTTTTGTTTTAATATTTACTGTTTTTTGTGAGTTATGTTGGACTTATGTACTTATGTGAGTTATGTTGTCTCTTAATTATAAAGTAAATCTTTTTTTGATCTTGACGAAAAACCCAGACTGGCTTCAGGCTTTCATATATTACATCTACAGTACAATCAGAGGTTATACGACAACCCATTACCATAATTAGTCTGGTACATATTAAATAAAAGCCTCATAATGTTCTGACAGGAATTTGTATGGTACTCAAACAGTTGTTAATTACTATAATATTACCACGCAAATCATTGAGTAGTATTCCCAGTAGTCAACAGTTTAAAATATACTGATCTAGTAATTATATATATTTAGCAGTTTGATTAATTTCTGATCATTTCAATTAATATGGAATCTTTAGGATTCAGTCGTTATCCTGACCATATCCTGATTCCATTTGTGAAGTGATATAAGAAATCACTGTCATAAATGAAAAAACCACAAGGTTGTTACATATCCAAGTTACCATGTGTCCATCATACTAATACATAAAACAGTTTGTGAAATGGACTCATATAAAAGTTGCAGTTTTAAATTTAATTTGCACACACTGGGTCAAATTTAGTCAGGACCACACTAAAAATAAAATGGGGCACAGCTAATAACCGACTTTACAAGCTCCAGTGCAAACCATTCAGCTGGTGGTTTGGTCTAAGGAGCACAGCAGGTCATATTACATTATTATAGGAGGCGTAAAAAACACAGCAACACCCATACTGTGAGTCACGATCATGTGGAGAGGGGTCATCTCAGGTAAAGCAGTCACGTGGGCTCCCCTGGCACTTCAGGTCTGGCACTTCATCCTATTATAGTTGACAATAGCTGGCCCATATGCTGCGTTCTGCAAGAAAGTCAGGCAGACACTAACATGAGGGCCAGCAATGCTGTAAAACAAACAAGGCGTGGGACTCTCCTCAGTTTACCTGTGACCTGTTTTTTAAGGACACATTTGAAAGGATGAGTGCCCGAGTGCAGCCTAGTGTTGTTGTAGGTGTGTGTGTGTGTGTGTGTGTGTGTGTGTGTGTGTGTGTGTGTGTGTGTGTGTGTGTGTGGGTCTTGTTTGTTTTCCTTCGCAGCACAGTGATAGGCTAAGATAGCCTGGCAAACGTGCCCTAACAAGATGTGGGGCAAGCCTTGATAGCACACCCAGATGAACTGTCTATTCTCGGTCACGGGACTCCATGAACCGGCTCACCCCAGCCGGCGCAAATGAAAAACAGCCGGCTGCAGATTCAAATATCAAAATATAGCAAGAAAATCTGGTATTGCAGCTACATTAATACAAATACATGCAGCATGAATACAAATTGTGGCTCCTGCATGTGTACACTATCTGTTTTGCATTCACTATTGCATTCATTATGTGAGTATATATTTCTCTGTGTGGAGCGATTGCATGTGTCAATGCACAAGTGATTTTTGCAT
This sequence comes from Paralichthys olivaceus, assembly GCF_024713975.1. Lineage (NCBI taxonomy): Eukaryota > Metazoa > Chordata > Actinopteri > Pleuronectiformes > Paralichthyidae > Paralichthys > Paralichthys olivaceus. The sequence continues at coordinate 19,046,407 of NC_091099.1, read as the reverse complement.
GTGGCATCTAATGTTTACCTCATGTGGCCTGGCCCTGTTGTTTGTCGGGGCATTACCGCATCTGATCCCCCCATCAGTGCTCTTGGACCGTCTCCATGTAAGGGATTTTTTTCCCCCTTCGGCTGACCCAAAAGATCTCTCTTCGATTCAGACTGCCTGTTGGGCCATCCCCACTGCAGCCCTGCTGCAGCGCTCTTACTTAACGCAGCATGTGTTATTCATCACATGTTGTCATGAGCTGTCAAAAGCAGCCATGACGAATGCTGCTTTTCTGTTTATGAAACAGCCATGTTGGCCTCGCACTTCAAACCAGCATTATCATCTGCAGTCGACTGCCAGTGCTATGATAGAGAAAAAGGCTGAGAAAACAACAGGAAAGACATTAGTGTAATTAATGGTCAGACTTATGGATTTATCACAGAGCAGCACACTCTTTCCCCCTTACAGTAATTGATCTCAAAGAACTTGGAGCAATCAGCGCTGGTCACTTCACAATGTGATTACTGTATATCTCTTATCCCCCCCACTGGTCCCAAGGATGGCAAACATGCATTGTCTGTGTCTGTGGCCAGAAAAATCATTTCCTTTGTAGTGGAATGCTCAAGGGTCACGCAAGGTCAACGATCTTTCAGAGTTGGAGGACTGTGGAAAAGACTGTAAGAAAATGCACATACAGTATGTGTGGAGAGGAAAATATGACTCATTCACAAGAAAGCTATTTTTATAGAGGCATTCACAGTGTATTTTACTGTAAACCACTCACCACCAGCTGTAATCAAACCTCCTACTTGTGTATCTATTTGGCTTTTGCATCCAAAATGCTCACAAGCCTGTTCAGACAAAGCCGTTCCATCACCACTATGGAGCCGTGCCAAAGACATATCGGCTGTTACACCGGAGACAGTTCTGTCCCTCTCTGCGTCACTCCTTCCTTCCCTTCACCCCTCCCTCTTCACACAGGCCGAATCAGCACCCTGGGCGCTTCCCCATCCCGGGTGTCGCTTTGCATCGGCATCACCACAAGTTTGCTTGCATCACAGACAGAGAGCTGACTCCCCCAATGACAGAGCCAGAAGGGGGAGAGGTGGGCGGAATATGAGTTGGAAACAGCCGAGATGGCTCAAGTAAAAGAATCGTCGACAAGAAAAAAGAAAAAGAGATTTAAGGGGAAACAGGAATAATAAATCACAAGGCGCTAATGGAGCTCTGTAATTTTATTTTGGCTCTCTGTCTCATTTTAAGTTTTTAAAATGCATCTGTATTGACTTTTTGCTGTGTAAAGCCTACAGGGTATTTGTCCTGATAAAATACATAACCAGGGAGTTAATTCTAACCGTGTGCGATAACTAAACATGAAGTAGAGGAAGGAGGTTGGTGTAAATTGGCACACACGTGAATATACTCAGTGAACTTCCATTTGACCCGTGTGATTAGAAGGGAGCCGGAGCAGCAGAGTTTACACAGGCAGAGAACGTCAGAGTCGAGCAGTTTATGGCTCTGGGGTCTGCTCCATTAAAAGGTGCAAACTGGTCTGGATCCAGCAAACACTGCTAGGAAATTTAAACCATACTCAGTCAGTATCATTTACTGGGTCAGTGCATCGAGATTTTTATCTTCCCCCAAACCTTTGAAGCATTTGGGGAAAGATAATCTAATTAGCACTTGTATATTTCCTGGAGATTTGCTTCAGGGTGCTTGCAGACACATGTAGAAAACCCAGATAATTGTTGAGCAAAGTTGTGTAAACAAGAAAGGGGTCATTGAGATTTTTATTAAAGCAATTGTATTCTAAATGATCGAACATACATACAGTTTATAATAACCTGGGTGGTTTTTTTGACCATTATTTCTGCCAGTGTTATCTCACATGCACCAACACATTGCTACGATCAGGTGCTATGGTGGGAGAAACACAAGCAGTAAAATGATCAGAGGGGTTGCAAACAAGCCAGTGGTATGACCAGATTATTTTTATTTGAGGGCAAATCTGAATTAAAACTACAGAGGAAAAGTCTGTAATCTCTCATTGCACAGTAAAATCTGTAAAAATGGCACAGTACATCAAAGTTCAACCACAAAGTCAGTCTCTAAACTTTACAACAGGAAAACTCTACTCTAACTTTGTGTTGGAAATAATGGACAAGAGTAATAAAACAAATATGGTACAAATTATGAGTCACATATGTAGAAAAAATATTTCTAAAGGAGGACAGTGGCTGTGTTGCATATACTTTCTACAAATTATAGATGAAAACACTACGTTCCAATCATAGACTGTATAGGTTCCAACTCTCAATACTTTCTGACTAGTCTACTGTCATTACCACAACCTCATATGTTCCTCCTGAAGAATATATACATTTCTTTAAAAAAAGTAAAATTGTTCATAAAGGTAGCTGGGCAAAGTATAGCTTTTCGCTAATATTGGTCAAACAAAACTACATTTTTTAAATTTAGGATTCAGGAAACATTGAGCATTTACAGCAGGATGATTTTCTGTGTGGGACAGATTGCAAATAAGTGAAAGTGCCCATACTGTAGGGACAATCATTGTGGCTCATTGATGATTAACAACACAGAAGATGGTTTTACATTTATTCATTGTTGGATTTGATCTTTTCATGAGAACTCCTGATGATAAGCTTTGACACTTAACAAAATTAAATTAATGAAGGACGAACACTTTTTTTCTCCGAAGGCTGAGGTGCACTTAAAAAAAAAAGTAATGTTCCTATGGTGGAGTGTGGTGACCAAAGGACTGTGGTTGTCCCCGAACTAATGCAGGGTACTTATAAAAACCATGCTGCCCTGCAAGGCTTACAAAGTTTTCCTCCATGCAATCATGGACATGAATGACGTTTCCTCACAAGGGAATAATCAGATCACTGAGTGCATTTGTAATTACTATGCAGGTTCTTTACGACCATATATCCAGATTTTTAATGTCAGTCCACACACTATGAGAGGAGACAGCTTTGACAATTTTTTCCGGTCGAGACTGGCCAGAGACTGTAAAATTAAACAGAGTATTTACATTTGTTTGATGCTTAAAACGCTTTGTGCTACATGCTAAAACAGAACCCCCGTGCTGTAATGCACTTTGACTCGGAGAAGTGAACAGTGTCGATCTTTGATCAGGCTCTTTTTTTGAATCTTAATAGGGGTACTGTTACTGTACAGCGATACGCCTGCTGGGACTGCAGGAGCACGGGGTGTCCGAGCCAGACACTGTTTCAATCACACGGCGCACTGGAATTGGAGGAGATGTGTTCCTCAGAATCCAGAAAGCCGTGTGCAATCAAGAGTCAAGACAACCCCCCACCCCCACCCCGGCCGCTTACACACACACTTATACACACACACACATACAGTCCAGTTGGCAATCCAATCCACTGTAGTGTTGGCTGCAGCGGGGAGGTGCTAATGAAGTTATTAATGATATTCATTTGTGCAGTGGCGTGCAAGCAGGGAGCAGGCCTCCCTTAGCCAGCTGGTGGTTCTGTCTCAATTTTAATTCATGGCGATCAATAAAGCGAGGAAGAAGAGAGAGGAGGACACGTTTAATCTTAGCTTTGTCACATAAAAATGAACACACACATACTTCAGACAATCGGTTGATAGACGCAGAGATTGAAATAAAACGCCCCCTAGACAAGGAGGGAAATGCTGCGTTTCATTAAAAGATTAGAGGTAAATCCCCTGGTACTGAGTGTAGTGTTGGGACAGTCCGTTACCACAGTGATAGTTAAAGTCAGCAATTAAGATGGCGGAGGGACTGGGGTACAGACCTCAGCTCTATGCAGGCTCCACTTAGTGGGGCTGCCTGAAGTGAAGGACCTCCTCCCTCCTCTGTCTGAATGCTTGTCCAACAACTCCCTCTGCTGGGTGTCCACAAGGATCAGAGTCAGGGGTCGGCTCATCAGATAATCAGGTCTTTAAATCATGCAACTTCACCATCAGCCTGTCTTACACTTGTTCCCTGTACTTTTTCCGTTGCTGTCCTTTGAAGATTAAATCCACTTAAATATCATCAAAGCAAAACAACTTCTAACTTCATGCTTTTTCATTGCATGTTTTCATTCCACACTCAACTGAGGGAGACTATGGACTGATTTCAAAATGACACAAGCTCACTGTGTTAGATTTTGTCTTGAGTACTCTGTCTCCATCTACTGGGAAGACTCAGTTGTCACTTTGCTTTCCTAGATTTTTACAGTATCTTTGAGTGGCAGCTAATCTTGTTCATATAGGGATCAAAGTGTGGCCTATTTTGCAATAACTTGTCCACAAAAAATATAAATTTTGTAATTCTCCCTGATATTGTTAATAATATTTAATAGTATTGCACATGGCAGCATCATCATAGCATTGTCAGAACAGAAGAGTGATCTTCATGTGACTGTATCACCCACACCAGACACTCTTTCAAAGCAGAACGCTTCAGACATTTCAGGTATAGATTATACTGCACTGAGCTGAATCTGACATATTGCTCTAATTTATTACACCACACACTGATGGGCAGTGATTCCCAAAGACATCATCATTCGAACGCGTTCCTGATGACAGCGGTCAAATCTGAATTTCATACAGGAGTGCCAGGATCCAACCACCCATTAACCACCAATATATCCCTCAATATATTTAATCACTTGGTTATGAATGATTTATCTGTCCGACAGCACGCGGCGCCAGCACTGCGCACGTTGGGGAGCCATTATTCTGCTCAAGCTAAATAAAGATAAAGGAAAGACACATTTATTGCCCTTGTGTACCTTCGGTCAAAACAAGAGGAATTGCATTGTCCACATTTGCTATCTGCCACTTTCTGTGCACTCTCTTTGTGTCTGAGTCCCTGCCAGCAAGCGTTCGCTACGAATTCCTCCAGATTCCAGTAAGTGGTGTCAGACAGCTTTCCTGGGCTTAACGGGAAATCTGTCTTTGGGGTGCAAGATTATAACCTCTGCAAACCGCTGGTCAATGGAAAAGTCCTAATCCACTCATAGGCCAACCACTCCCAAGTGTAATATTGGCTCCAGGAGATATGGAGGTGGCTGATTTGACCAAAGAAAAAATAATTTCTACGTAGGATAAAATAAATACTCAGAAGAACAGCATGTGGGGAAAGGAAGAACATTTTGGTTTTCTTGTAGACACTTTTGGTTACGACTGAATTCAAAGACTATAAAATACTCCTCTGAAAAAGAATCTGGGCCAGGTTTGTCCCTTTTGATTTACCTAAAAATCAAAGCACATCCTTGTTTGACAAGTATTTACATTTGATCTTTTAATAATTACCAATTACAGTGTCATCTGGGAATTTTTTGGGCTTTATTCTAACATCATCCATTTAAAAAATCCCTTTATACAACTGTTAAATAGACATTTCACGCATGCAATGGCCTCTCATCAGAAGCTGATGATGACTTTTACTCTTGCTCTCGGCCTAATTGTTATAAGTCAGTTCAAACGAAGGAGACGTTCTTTCAATTCTCTGAAGCTATGCATGCAGTAAAAAGTGTGGCACCACAGCAAAATAAAAACCAAATGCGAAGCCTTTCATGTCTCTGCAGCTTTAGTTTATAACAGGGTTTTTTTTTTGTTACACTATGACTGAAAATACCATTGTCATGCCGATGGTGACATCAGTGTGGAGGATGGCTCCCCTCCTGTGTCCACCAGCCGCTGTTGTCATCTTCGCCCCCCCCCCCCCCCACACACACACACACACACCCCGACACTAGACAGAAGGACGGACACAAAGACAACACAGTTAGAGGAAGAGAAGGAAGAAAGGAAGAAGAACTCCCTCAGAGCGGCTGCAGTCCAAGTCCAGCAGGACTTTCAAGTGTCCCTTGAACTCTGCTGTCAAACAACCCAGAATGCCCTCTGTCAGCAGGTCTGGCAGAGTTCAATCTGCTGGTAGGGCGCTCTGGGTTTGGCAATGCTGGCTGTCACTCTTCTGTCTCGGCGGAAATGTCTTCTTCCTGCTTGAGGGCAGACACCCCGACAGACAGACAAACCACAGGCAACCCAGCACTCTGGAGTTGAAATAGCAGTCATTTCTCGCAGGAAGTCGTTGCTCACTGAGATGCTTCACTGCTCAGACACAACAAAGTGGCCTTTTACAGACACCAACTCGCACACAGGGAGAAAAGTGTGGGGTTAGCCCGAGGCCAGGAGTGAGAGTTGAAATAGAGTGTGTGTTGACTGCACTCGCAAATTGTGTGGTTCTAGTCTTTTGAAGAGCTGGGAAGGAGGTGAAGCTGAGGTAAACAGTCGTAATAGAAAAATGGCCTCAGATAATGTATTTATAAGGGATTGTCTCTGTGCAGTCTCGTTTCTCTTTGTAACTCATGTGTTGGAATGCAAACTGATAGTCAGTAAGCTGTCAGTGTCACTACACCAATGCCACCACAACGACGTCTTCTATGTTTATTGTTCTTGACAATTTAAGTGATTCTGACTGTGACCTTCCAGACCCAGAATAATTTTATTGTTCTCTCGTTCCTCTGGTCTGGCCGTCTCCTCGTCCACTGTCCAGCCTCAGAGAACGACAAGAGACTCCCTGACCCAAGTTAGACGTCAGATTACTGTTGTGGAGTCAAACAGGCAAACAAGCAGTGTGTGTGGCTGTGTAACAGATCCATCCAAACATTCCTTTGTGTATGTGAGGCCCCTGCAAGGTTCAGTGTGTGGCCGACACAACAAAGAGAACCTGTGTTTGACAAGCAGCCCGATGCCAGGCCCAACCCAAGGCTGTGCCAGAAACCCGGGACACCATGAACCCACCTGAGGGTGGACATCCAGCTCAAAGACAAAATGCTCTCAAACACACAGATACCGAGTTGGGGAATAATATTGAATTAATTCAATTCGAATTCTGATATTGTGACTTTTTTGTCTTATAATCTTAATGCTGTTAGTTGTAACTCCTTCTCAGTGCAGGAATATTCCACTGGGACATCTGAAGTAAAGACAGGCTGTAGAAATTTGGGTGTCATCTACAAAAGTAAAAAAAAATATATATATTTATGTGCCCAGTTAAGATCCATGTATTTTACCACTATCCTTTTAATCTGGAAGAAGATAAAAACAGAAGACTTACTGTTTTTTAGAGGGTGCAACATTGAAAAATACAACAACCCATATGAAGCGAAACACTGTGCATCAACAGCCACGACTGACTCATTCACATCACTTACTTTGGCCAGAACTTTCAATTGCATGTCGTGATGCACATGGTGAAGTGATTTCAGGTTATTATGATCTCTCTCAGATATCACCTGCTATCACATGATAGAAGTTCTATTCTGCTGTACACTGATGATGACCTGAGCAAACGTCTTTCACCGAGGAACTCTGTGGGATGTGAAAGCTACGGAAAAAAGCTACTAAGTGGAAGTGGAGTTCAAATTCAATGATTTTGTTTGTTTCTGTGTGATAAGTCGATGCTATTGTCTTAATGTTTGGTATCAACTAAAAACAGCTGGTTGAGATTGGATTAATGTCCTTGATTCAATTAGTTTCATTAATTTTATTGCAGTTTGTTAAATAAAGTATACCTAGAAGGGCGTTCGGAGAGCACATACTTCTGCCAGGGTTTTTGCAACATTTCATCACATAAAAAAAAAGTGAGGAAAAAAATCCTGGATCTGCCCATTTTTTCAGATCAGCTCCAAAATCTGCCCCAACCCTAAGCATCATTTCATGGAAATCAGCTCAGTAGTTTTAACCTGTCCTGCTGACAAACAAAGAAACACTGATGGAAACATAACCACCTTAGTGGACATAATACAATAAAATAAAATAAAATCTGCACTGGGCAACTTATTGAAGTTACAACTAAATAACAAAATGTGCCAGCTATACTTTATATGCTTTAAACCTGGGGGGAGAAATATAACCATTGCATAGCACGAAATCTTGGCATGAGCCATGATACGACTTGAAGGATGATTGGTTGAGCTAATTGCTCCCTTATATAAACAACACATTTCGCTTGAATATCATTTCACATCGGCCCTTGTGGAAAAAAAGGCAGCACTGCAAGAATACTTTTGTGCCATTTCTTTATACCGCAGTCTATCAGGCCAGTATTATTAGGCCTCAGTACAGATCTGCCAGGCGGACGCCACAGATGGCCTTTACATATTACAGATCCAGTGTTTGATGTCAGGAGGGTATATGAAAAGACAGCTGACAGTGCCAAAACAGGAAAACCACGTTCTTATATCCAAACATATCAGACCATTGGTACAGAAACCTCAATCTGCCAAACGCATGTTGAAGATAAACAGCATGGATGGATTGAGGGGAATGGCATATGCAGAGACGGACTGCATTAAGAATAGCTAAACACTTGCGGAAAAAAGAAAGCGTTTTAAACATTTAGCTGATCAGATTGCTTTATGCCGGGTTTATCAGCAGATTAATGACATTTAGAAATAATTAAAAGCAAGAAGCAGCAAGGCCTGCTCTTTGTGAAGATGATCTGGTTTCAATATAATGTCATTGTGCATGCTCAGTGTGATTTAAGACAGTGAAAAATGAAAATGCCTTTTGTTCCGTTGACGGTCTGGAGTTCTTTTCAAATTTTTTAAATGAACCTCTCAATAACTGAGCAGAGAGTGAAAGTGAGGACAACAAGCTTCCACTGGCTTTGTGAACTTGGCGTGCCAGCTTCCTCCTGATGGCAGGTTTGTCTTTGTGACTGCCATTGTTAAGGAAATGAGACAGTGTGTGACTAATACCTCAGTGACCTGATTGGAATGCTGAAACATTATCAATTTGCCACAGGAGAGAACACATGACAAAATGTATCAGGTTCCTTTTTTTTAAATCTGCTTGATTTCTCAATGAACTTGGCCCTTGTTTTCCCAGCGCGACCTGAGGCCAAGCCTCCGAGTGTGTGCTTGAATGGCGAGGGGGGGGCGGAAATACAGGCTGTTTGAGCTACGTGCAGTGCAAACACAGACAGTGCACGGATCATTGTGTGGGACAGAGAAGAGAACGAATGACCCGCTCACACTGCAAACACTCCCAGCTGTTCAGAGCGAGGTTAGCATGCGCGTGTGTGCGCATGTGCCCGTGCAATTGTGCCCATGATAGCTGCGGTCAGATACAAATATGGGGCCACACCTTGAGTCAATGCTCTCTGTTTAGCTTTCGCAGGTATGTAAACTCCAACGCCAAAGCATGCAATTGATGTACCTGCAAAGTTTACCCAAAAGGGGAGGAAAGTTAATGCCTTATTCTGTTTTGCAATGTTATCTCATTCATATTGCTGCCCATTGAGTCAAAACATGTTCAAAACATTCACTAATAGCTCCCAGCAATGACGCAGGGCGGTTGTTAAAAGTACAGCAGTCCATGTCGGGGCGCTAAAAGCAGTCCACGTCGTAAAGCCGACCTCAAACTTACAGTTTTATGTTATTTATGCTTTATTAATGCCTTTTTGCATACTCAAACTGCCTTTTTATGAAAATAAAACAGCAATTATACAGTTGAATTGTTGCTTCTGGACAGGGGAAATATGTGGGGACATGGGGAACATAAGCCAGACTGACGTGGACTATCTGTTCTCAGAGCTTTTCTCATATCCTCAGGCTTATTAGAGGGCAACAGAAAGTATTGCTTGTGCTCGCTCCACTGCACAAAAGGTCCGGGGCCTTTGCTACAGACACAAGCCATATGTCTGTCAGATTTTATTGTGAATGTAAATGCTTGGGTTTCACTCTCTCACCAAGGAGACTGAATGTGGTTTTAGGATTTTTTTTTTTGAAACATCAGTTTTTATTGTTGTTGTATTTTGGGTTTTTTTCCTGCTTCTTCTCTGCATTTACTTATCCCCGTCCTCCGCTTCTTGTTTCTCATCTGCTCTCAAGTAAAACTGGACTGTATCCATAGGAATGTAAAAACAGCATTAACGTCACTTTAATGCATTCCATCTTCTTCAGCGTGTCCCCGAAACACAACACATATGCCTCAGCATTGAAGTCCCATTTTCATTCCAGCTGAAGGGCCCATCTGCAATCTGTGTCACAATCTGATTTCAATTCAAGCATCTGCATACAAATCATTTAGTCAGAGCAGTCTCATCTTTTTGGAGAAAGAAAATAAGCATTGACGCTGGACAACCTTAGGGATTCAGAGAATGGACAGTATGTAGCTGTTGTCCATGTCTGCACAGCCAGTTATAACATTGTGATCTCTGAAATAAAATAGCTTCAGTTCAATCCCCCCACACAGTATCAACGCACTATTTTGTTTTTCGGTTCTGTTTTTTTAAATCATAAATTCGACAGTGGATTACAGATAATTGGTGGATTGGCCTGAATTAAAGTGTTGAAACGTATTTTTCCAGACCGTGCTTCATCGTGCTTCCGGCTCATTAGCAAATATTAGCCAGTAAATCAGAAGAGTCTGAGCAGCGACATAAAACCAGAAAAAACAAACCATCAATTACTGTATGTTGTTATGTGCGGCAAATTTTTGCTGACAGCGGCGCTATGATCTGTTCCAGTAGAATTTATTGCTGCTGGACTATCACATGCAGTAATCACTGAGCATATATTATATTACTTTTGTGAAAACATACATTTCCAGCTACAGTCACACACATATTACTCGTGAGCCGGGTCTAGACACATGGCACAGTAGCAACAAATCCTAATCTCAGTCATTCTCAGGCCTCTCCAACTTGAAACTGGACTCTTTTCTTTCCTCTAAGCCATTTCATTCATTTTACTGAGTGCGCTCTTTAACAGAGGCTACAGCTTTGGCTTGCTGTCCCAGACTGTCAGATTTGGGTAAACCGATCCAGCCTCCCTGTTCTGTCTCGGAGCCCTGGCCTGATCATGAAAACACCCATGACAGTTTGGCTAGTGGCCTTTGCAAAAAAGTGACCCCTTTTCAAAATAGCAACATTGCAAATTAGTGTTTCAGGTTTTTAACATGAGAAAAGACATTGCATTCCCAACTGTGTAGAAGCTCTCAAAGTGGTATCGAACACTAGCGAGAGGGGCCAACCCTCAGAAAACCTGCTTTCCATCGAGAGGGCATGGTGCAGCATTTCAGTCTGAGCTAATCAGCCAGTGAGAAGCAGGCAGGGACACATGTGCACCCTGCATGGCAGATCTGCTGGCATGCGTGCGCACACACACACACACATGCACAAATGAGGCACGAACGACCTGATATATCAGCGAGCATGGTGAGGAATTAATCAGACCACACCCTGTTTCCTTGACCACAGCTGTGACTGAACAGGAGAAAGGAAGAGGTCAGACCCATTGGTCAGAAAGAGAGGATTGCCCGGGTTGGTTTAAACTTTGACCTCGCAGTCAGATGTACGAGGAGACATCTGACATCCAGGTCTAAAAGGTCACGTTCTAGCGGCATAGCTCTGTGAATCCTCTTCCTCTGTGGCTGCTCCCTCTCACTGACTAAATCTGAGCTTGGTTAATTGAAGGAAGTGTTAAGATCAAGGAGAACAGGGGGTTAGAGGGAGGGGGCGGATGGAGATGGAGAAGGGGTCTTTGCCAGGGCATAACACCCCCTCCCTCCCTCTTGCCTGGGGCCCAGTGTGGATGCAGTGGACCCAGCCCCAGACGCCACTCCACAGTTTGTCATGCTCTGCGTTTCAGTCCTCTCACTGCTTCCAGCTGAACCAGCTCCCACGCAAACACATGGGCAACCGGTGGGATTTCTTATTTAGTTGTTGGTCAAGAGCACTTAATAATATTCAAAAAGACGTGCAACATATCTTCTCATGCTATCGCCAAAATATGATCCCGAAATTAGATCCTTCTGGGTTTTTTCTTCCTGTCTTCCCAACATTTTCCCATCTACAGTTTTGGGACGCACAGAGCAAGCAGATGAAAGGAACAGATACATAATGTTGCAATCTTGAAAAAGTTTGTCTGAGAGTTATTAAAGCAATAGAGTAGACTAAGAGAAGGGCAAGTAGAGAGCACGGAGGACAGCGACTGCCTTCAGGAGACGGGAAGGGGAGATATTTCAAATACAATGGCCTGTAATGCAGCATAAAGCAGAGGCAGTGATGTGGCGTATGACTTACTCAGATTGATATGTCCTTGCTGACCCACATGCTCTCATCCCTGCCTCAGCTTTTTGAAGTTAAATAAACACTGTGTCACAAGATCCTCCACATACCACCCAAGTGCACTGTGTGCGAGAGTCTGTGTGTGTCCGCGGTGCACGGGTGTGTGTGTGGTGCACGGTTTGATTTGTGAGTCTGCATGCATACTTACTGTATGTGTGGACACCGAGAGACAGAAGAATGTGTGTTGACGCGCACGGGAATGAGTGTGCGGACGACAGACGAGCATGGATGTGTGCGACTTGTCTGTAATGACAATGGCGGGTGACAAATAATGCTGACGCACACTGTCCCTGGTCTCGGTCCAGCTTTAATAAAAAAGCGTTGGTCCTTTGAACATTTTAATTAAACTAAACAGGACCATCCCCACCCAGGCCTCGACGATGACAAACAAGACCATCTTTTACAGGGTAGACATCAAATGCATGTCTTTTTTATGTCATCCTGGGCCCCGCGTGTTGACTTTCATTATTTCAAAAAATCCATCTGGAATTTTGATGGGCATGTTTTGAAGGAAAAGGCCTTAAAACCACAATGCAGAGATGTCTCGAAACAAAGGTCTCTGTGGTTTTGTCTGTTTCTCGTGGTCGACAACAGCCTGACAGTCTCTGGGCTAAGATAGCTCATGTCTGTAATTTTAGTTTATGCCATCATTATTACAACACGTTGACCAATTTTCATGCAGTTTCTTTGGAATAAACTAAATTGATGGTTTATGTGTTCTTTTGAGAAACTGTACAGAGTTTATAAAATTCAAAGAGAAGAGAAAGGGGTTGCTCAGTGACTTTGACGAGGCGGCGGAGAGCTGTTTGCAGCATTTAAATAAATCTTTCCTGATGACATCTAAGTCGTGTCATTAATAAACGGGTATGGTCAAAATCTAAGACCAGATTGGCCTTGTAAAAATAACAATAAAAAACATCACCTCTGTTGCTACATTTGCACAATGTTGTACTTTAGTGCAAGTATAAAAAAGTGGATCGCATTTAATTCATTGACATTTGTCATAAAACTTAATGGAGAATTGAAAAGATAAGTTCTGTTGATGTTGAATGGTCAGATGAGGAGAATCGAACACTATCGCATTTACTACGTTGTTATTAGCTCTTGAAATTAAGTGGATTTCAGCTTCAAAGAAAGCTAGAGGCAAGTACCGTTGGCACCGGTGACATTTAATGTTGTTATCTGTCAGTGAAACTTAGAAGAAAAGGCCCACAACTATTTAAATGTGAAGCAGTAACACAAAAGGCGTATCACGATGTGGTGAATGATTTAAATTCAAAGTATGGGATGGAAAAACATTCCATAATTTTATTGTACTGAATTAACTACTTCCAAAGCTCCCTACAGTTCAATTCCACTACTTTCATTCCATTACTACAAGTTGTACGACCAAAAGAAATGGCAAGAAAGTGATTTAAATTCAAATTATGGGATAGAAAAAAAAAAAATCACTATCACTGAACAACCATATAGTTCAATGTCACCTTTATAATAACATTTCTACAAAAACATATTGTAAACTTGTAACACTGTCTAACTAGTAAACAGAAATGTATTATGCAATATTTTGGTACTAGACCTTCATCAGGCAAACATTTTGTGACAATGAAAAGCCATCTTTAATAGGGAGTGGCCACAGGCTATATATATCTTACAATAACCATAATCAACAGTGCTTTTGTCAAAACAGGACAGCATTCACTTGACCAAGCAGATCACCCTGGCTGCAGGTCACATATGTGAACAGATATAACATAGCATGTGGAAACAACAAAGCATATAGAAAGTTACAAAAAGAAATAATTATAAAGATATAAACAACCCCATTTCTGCTCCAAATCAGAATCCTCCACCATGTCAACTTCAAATGTAGATACAGCTAAACTCAAAAAAGGGCATAAAAAGACCTGTGGCATCAGTGTACACATACAGAATGGACACAATGACAGGTCCCATTTGTACCTAAGTGTACATATAGGCATCCAAATACAAAACAATCCTCCTGTAGGTGTAAGTGAGGAGTTCTATCTCTATAGGCTCATCACTTCAGCAGTGTCATGTTGCCACCAGAGGGAGTCTTCTTCGTCAAACAACATCTCCCTGAGGATCTGTATTCTCAACATCTGCTCAAAATCCACTTCATCCGGACTCAAGACCCCCCAAGTAATTGGACTATTAATATTGTGTTTGTGTCCTTTTATTCATGCAATGCACTGTTAATCAAAGTGGCTGACAGAGCCCCCCTTACACATGACGCCACATCATTATTATTCGTCATTATCCGTCATGCAATAGTCATTTTTTAATTCTCACAGCTGGAAAGTCATTCCTCGTCTGTTTGGCTTTATTGGCCTTACTGTTGTGGTGCAGCCCATCCGGGGAACCCCCCAACTGGTGAGGCAAATACCCACTGTTGTAAGCAACAAACACCAGCCTAGGCTGGAACGAGGACATATAAAAAGGCCATTTCACTCGGTTCTTTTTAGTTTTCCGTACAACTACACGTGCAGAGCACAGTCTGCAAGCCCGTCCCATCCCCTGCATATTTCCATGCTGCAGCAGGAGGAGGAGGAGGAGGCGTGCAGCCCTTTTGTTACCTGTAGAGCACCTGGATGATGGAAGTTAGTAACATGGACTGAGTTCGAGATGTCTTCAGATTGTTGAAAAGGTTTTAAACTAAGCGAAGTGCACGGGGTTGGTAGAGCACTGCAGGAAGCGCACCTATAGTTGTTTTCTGGCAGCAGGGTGCAGGAAATGGGAATTGTTAATTAATGCTGTGTCGTGAAAGTAGGGACGAATAGGAGGCACTTCCTCCAAGAACTCATTCACCTTGCAAGTCCGACCCTCTCTCGAGTTTACTTGGGAGTTCTCTGCCACCTTTCAGCTCCTCGCCCAGCATCTCACCTGTGCCACGGGACCATGGATTTCACACGGCCGAAGGTTTCGAAGTCGCTTCGGATCGACGTCGCGGAAAACAGGCGGCGTACGTGCATCTGGAAGGGTTAGAGGGAAGCTGCCAATGTGAAGGGAAAAAAGTGCGACCACTTCACGTTACGGTGCATGGCCCCTGGACAAAGTGGCAACGATCATGCACAAACCCCTCCGAAAGCGGAGCGTCTACGTGTTGCTGTGTTTTGGCATCATATACCTCTGGCTCGGGTGAGTGTTTGTTTGTCTTACCTGCGATTCGCGGCGTTCACATGCGCAAAAGCTGAGCTTCAAATATATTGCGACACAAACTCTTTACAGGAAAGCATCGAGTGCCCTCTGACCTCAGACTTAAAAACGCGGAAAACATTTTACAGCAGGTGTATTTAAATATAACTACCGTATTTTAATAATTGTATGCATTCACCTGCGTGCGTCGTGCGTAAAAGTTGCGGATGTGGCTTCACGCCACCAGAATAATATGATCGATTCGTGTATTCTCTGTCAGGGGGGATATTAAATTCACCCCAGGAGACTCTTGCTCCTTTGTCGCAGCAGATAATTTGAGCCGCTGTCTCTGCTCCAGATCCAGCTCACCCCTGCATACCTTCATTAATAGCGGCGGACTGAGTTGTATTTCCACATTCCATTGCCCAGTCTAGGTTTTTACCTGTTTTGCAATAGCTCACCTTGATACATTAAACACGGAACGACTTCTTCTATTGCTTCCTTCTCTACAGCAGCGCTTCTCAGGCATGGTCATTATTAGGACCCACATGCGCACATTAGAATCCTTACAGATTATATATCTGCTGTTGTTTTGAGATGTGCATGCACAGGGAGGATAATGATTTAGGTTATGTAGTAGTTAAACATTTATGCTGAAAAGTAAAAAACATTTCTACTTTTGATGCTCACCCCCTGAAACTTTAACTACAACCTAAATGCAATATACTTGACGATATCCCATGGGGCCTATAATAATTATAATGATACAGTGAACAGTGTAAACATGACACAGGATGATGCAGTGGAGAAAATCAATATGAACTAGGCCTGCTAAAACTTTTGAGACAATATAATAGATTATTTATTAAAAGTTGCTTGCAGCTTTTACGCACCACTTCATTTGCTTTTTTGAATAGCCTAAACAATTACGCATGAAACAATCAGAGGTTACAGGCGACAAATCCCATTTTCCTTTATACAAAAATAATTTGTAAAATTATAGAGTACGCACAACAATAAGGCTCTAGAACTGATTTCAGAGCTTCCTGCCGCCGCGGCAGTGAATCAAATAGAAAGTGTCAGCCCTCCCTGTGAGAACCTCGTGTTGAGTGAAGCGTGTAAACTGACTTCACGTTCCACAGATGCTCATATCATATGACCGTGTATAGCACCAATAGTGTTTGTGTGTGTGTGTGTGTGTGTGTGTGTGTGTGTGTGTGTGGCAGTCATCTCCAAACTGTTTACTAACCCTGAGCAGTTAGTTCATTCCTTCCATCTACCCTTTCTCTACCTCTGCCTACATCTTTCATGGTACCCTCTTCATTCATAGTGGCTGGAGCCTGCAGGTGTTGAGTGAGCGTCACGATGCTGAAGCGATAACACCCCCCCTCCCCTCCCCTCCTCCTCCAAAGCTCTGCTCTAAGCTCCCAAGTATTTTATTTCCCTGCGCATCAGATCCAATCACGGCCAACACAGAGGGGGCTATTTTTATACCTTTCACATTTGCATAGGTTGTGTGGCAACCGTTCAATCTGAGGAAATGATTGTTCAGTTTGACTGCAGGGTCACAAAATGAGGATTTGACTGTTACAGGCCGTCCAACAGCGCCAGAGCGCAGCAGACAGCGCGCACATTGCAGACGCCTATAGGAATATTATAGTCTCACCACAGGAAATAATAAGGTCATTGAGAGCCATATCCAAGTACCACAAACATGCTTTATCTCTCTGTGGAAATATTATAGGAACACTTGCTACCAGAGGTCTTAATACTGTCCCAAGAATACAGTAATAATGAGCTTTTTCAAAAGGATGTCATAGGAGAATAAGGGGGAAACGTTTCCTCACACAAACTCAGTTTGAGAGAGTCATTTCTGTCACATTATAAAGAATTATTCATGTTAATATTGCCCCAAGTTGTTGATTCAGAGTGACACAGGCTGAGTTTTTGCACATGTAGCTGCGATTATGATGTGAGGCCAGCCAACGTCTGTTTGTTTATTTTTGGGCTGGATGGTGGAGGGGGGCGGAGGAGGAGTGTGTGTGTGTGTGCGTGTGTGTGTGTGTGTGTGTGTGTGTGTGAGGAGGGGTGTATGAATGAAACCTCGCGCACATCCAACTGGGATCGGGATCAGTGTCACCCCATTGTCCCGGTGTGGCAAAGTGGGCGGATATCGTAGTGTCTCCCCCTGCCCAATGGCAGCCGCGGCTCTCATGAGAGCAGGAGAGAGCTCTTCTCTGCCATGCGAAATCCCTAAAACCATCATCATCATCATTCCGGCTCAGGAACCCGCAGTCCTGTGCAACAGCCTGCGCCGCTGAGAGATGACAGAGCCAATCTCAGCGCACACACGGCCCTGGGAGCTCGGAGCTGCTGCGTAGAGCCGCCGCACCAAAAAGACTCGGAGACCACAGCACCTCTACTTCTTTTTTCTGATTTCAAGCGAAAAGGGACTTAAAGCCGTGAAATTGAGGGATTTTTTTTTTTATCTCTGTCTCTCAGTCCGAACGTGGCCATTTGCTCAATGTCATCATGATCATCTTCTCGTCGCGCAGTGTACTGCTGTCAGTCTACTATCCACAGATCTTCCTCATCCTGACGAGTGGCAGCTACCTGTAAGTCTGAGCCAATTAACGGCTCCTTAATGAACTCCAGAGAGCGGCGCGCTCACCCTCACTAAAAACAAAGACGCACGGGTTTGGTTCCGCTCCTGTGAAGCCTTCTTACTGGATAACGGGCTATTATTTCAATTTCTCCATTGAACGCCGTTTCTGAGATAAACCTCTCATAGTTTTACGCGTCCACAGCTCGGAGAATCAGTTCTACTCATTTACATTGTGCCATACGAGCGCAGGGAAACAGGCGAAACAGTAAAGCAACTTTGACAGTGAAGTGAATGTAATTGTAGAGGATGATTCACACTTTCTCGTGGCATACCTGCGTAAAATCTCATAGATTTACACTGATGAGGACAAACATTAGTGGAAACGTCTCTGGGATAACGATCCACGTGGGAATAAACTAATTAGCTCAAAACCTTTACGCGATTTAATGTGCCGTCTGCCGGCGGACGGGATTCCGTGTGAGTAAAAGCAGTGTTGTTTGGATGAAAGTGTCGCGTTGCAAACATTTAGTGAAGATGAGAAAAATAAAACGACTTGGGAACTGTTACATAGAATCGTTTTGGCCACAGAGTGGCAGAGATGTTCAAGACAATTGGATGCTGAGATTCAGTCTTCTGTGCCTGGTGCGGAGAATTTAACACAGTTCTCCTTTTTACGCATGCGAGCACCGTTAACCTGTCAGAGCGTGTGAAAGATTATCTCCGCGCATGACATCATCCCTGCTTAATTCTCTGTATTCCGATTGTTATCGTTTGAACCCGCGACTTAAAATATCTCCCTGCAACATACAGAGTGATTGACACTGTAATGCGCTGCGGGTTTGAATTAAAGGAGAATTACTCGTGCAGGAGAACACTGGCTTTCTTGAAGCTTCCAAAATAATTACTTACCCCGTGCTCCCTCCTTTTTCTGCACGGAGACCCCAAACCTGATGCTGAAATAGATGTGGTTTTTGGTTTCCAGTTAAAAGTGGGCGACACGACTCAGTGTAGTGATGGCTTGTACATTAAAGCAACATGCCATTGTTTGTTTTGATTATTTATGTGTTTTCTGCTGAGCATTAGCCACAAAATATGTTCTGAGGAGAAATAATTTAATATGACTTCAAAATAATACAGTATCTCTTTTTTCAGAACTAGTGATGGCACAGAGCAGTGGGCAAAAGGATCTTTCCATCCAGAGCTTTTGGGCCATTGCACACTGGTTAGGCCAGTGTGGATACAGTAGTTTAAAACAGATGTAAAAAGGATTTTATGATACCAAACAGCATTAATTCCCTGCATGCTCCTATGTTTTCAAAAGAGGGAAAATCATATTCACCACTAAAACAACAGGTATTTCCCCCGGTCTTCGAAAAAAAGAGAGAGAAGTGGCATTTACTCAATTGACTTAGTTAAAGTTGTGTCTGGCATTTATGTGAGTGCATTCCTCGGCAGAAGATGCATGTCCGGGAGCTTAATAGCATGTCAGTTAGGTTCAAAGTGTTCTATGTGATGGAGGAGGTGGCTGTGAGCACACTGTATGTCATGACGTAGACTATATCGTTTCTCTTAAGGCCACACTACCCCGCCATTAAAAATCTGTAAGCTCCCCTCACCACTGACACTGGTTCAGAATAAAGTTTTTCCAAAGAAAGTCATTTATAGTCAGATCTTGCAGCAGGGGCTGAGGTTTGATGTTGGATGGGTTTTCCTGCAGTCATATTACATATTTTGTAATTAATATAACATAGACAGAAAACCAGTGTTTTGTCTAAAAATCCTCTTTAACATTAACAATAAAAAATGGTGTCACCTCAAAGTTTAAAGGAGAAGCTGAAGGTGTAAAAACTGTCTGACACATATTTAAAGCATATACTGCAAAATGCACAGGCCCAAATAACACCTCTTATGTTGTTTGCAGTTTTAGGTTTATGCACTATGTGGTAAAAAATCCTGCCACCTGTTGCTTAGCAATTTCCACAATAACGGTAGCTCCTCTCTGTATCAGTGACCAAACTGCACATGTTCTTTGTATGATACTTTAAATCACACGCCTGGAAGTGTATAAACTCTATGTTTATCATCCAAGCAGGCCACATGGTGTGATATGTGCTAGCTTAGGTCTCTGTTGTCTGTCTGTCTGATGGAAGTGTGTCCGTAGGCGAGCTGTCCACAAGCCGCTGGCGTACACACACAGTATGTTACGCTAAGCAAACAGGATCGCATTTGTGCACTTTGATGATGCAGGGATTTAAAAAGCTTAGCTGTGGAATTCTCTGTTTGGTGTCGTCTGATGGTTTGGGTTTGCCGGTGGCATAGACTGTGATTCTGCGAATTAGCAGGTGAATGACGTGAGAAAAAGCCAAGAGGGGAATACAGTGTTTGTGTTTGTGTGTTTGTAAGATTTAAAAACATCAGTGTGCTTTTGTATAAGTTTCTGTGCAGGGAACTGAAATATCTGTGATATAAATGACTCAAATGCATTTTCATTAACTTTAGATTTATATAAACAAACCAGATCTGTTCATCTTTAACACTCATAATGCAAAAAAGTGGATTTCTGCAGTTGTGTGCTCCTCGTTTTCATGAGCCTGACCTTTTGGTTTGTACAGACGTAGATGTCATCGTTGCCACGAACAACCAACACATACAGCAGAGGGTCAGAGGAGTTCAAGCCTGTTTAACAGCTGAGGGAGCAAAGAGGGGTTGAACGCAGCTGCGGGTCTGAGTGTTTATTGTGGACACTGAATGCACCTGATGAATTTCATCTTTTATTAGAGAAGTACTCAGTTGTTGTGCGGCTACAGCCTTCAGTTTACAGTGTAGTGGTGCAAAATGAACTGTCCTCTTTGTACCAATGAGATCTTGATTATAATTCACATTTTAAATAGTCGAAACAGTTCAAACAACAGTGTGTAGTCCTGAGTTTAGAATCCGATACACGTCTCACTGCAGTTAGGATTTATTAAAAAATGATTTGAAATTGAGATTTATGTTTTTATGTCTATATGGAGAAACTCAAACGGAAAAAGGAACATTGCTTTTCAAAGAAAGATTTCTAATCAGCGATGATATCTTAGTTTATAGCCGGGGGATCGCTTACCATCATCACTGTGAGTTAGAATACACAAAAATCAGGGTCTATGTTTCTTTGCGTCTCCCCCTTCACCCATTCTTCCTTTTCAACCCTCCTACGCTGGCGACGCTTTTCGCTGACACACAACTTCCCCAGCTTTAGTTTGCTCCTAACTGTGGTGAATCTTTTGGAGGTCGACGTCATTCTTCAAAGTCGTCGTATATGCTTCTCTATGCTCATTTACGGCTCCCCGTCCCCGACATGTTTAGAAAGCATGTATCGACATGGTTTCAAGGGCTATAAACAGAGAGAGAGTCAGTGCTTTGTTTTAGCCGTAATCTGTTTTGGCTTTCTTGGCGGTTACAAAACCATCTTTTAACATATGTTTTGATATTATCACATCGAGCGATCAGATGTAATGAAGTCTCCCTGAGGAGCGCTGAGAAGAGGCTGCGTCGTTTTCTATACAGCACGGTAATACTCCACAAATTAAGACGACCAGTGTTGAAAACCTTACATATTTTCCATGCACAGCAGTCGTAGGATGTGGCTGAACTAAAAGCAGCCTCTCGTGAAATTTATAGGCAACACTTTACACCCTGAATAACTTTCAAAACACACAATCACACAAATCTTAAGGGATAATATCTTTGCCTGACATTTGGTTGAAAAGCCTGCGCCTGCATCACAAAGCACCGAGCAAGTGTATACGCTGCATTTGCTACTATTCATTCCACTACGTTACCTAACAACACACAAACCCCAACTCATTACTCAAAGTCCCACCATCCAAACCGATGTGGAATGGCGTTTTCAGTCGTCAGAAGGGCATCATGTTTTCTCCCTCTGAGCTGCTTTAGCAAGTTTCCCTGTGTGTATTTTTATGTTTTATACTGGATTCAGTTTTCAGATTTTACTTTTACCTCTAATCCATTACATAGTAATACATTCATGCAGTGCAGCCTTCACTTCATTTCGGAACGTGCATCAATCACAAGTTGAATCAAATCCTGTTCTGGAGAGTCTCACATAAATGAGTCAGTCTGACCATCCTCTGGAACGTCTAACTGAGTTTGTGAGTGTCTGTGCAACTATGCATGGCTGTACTGTTTGTGTGTTGAAACATACATGTGCTTGTGTCTGCATTATGGTCCTGTACGAATGCTCACGTGCATGTGTGGTGGTGTGTTTTTCTCTCGCTCTTTGCAGGGCCCTGTCCTCGGTGGTGGCTCTGGGTGCCAACATCATCTGCAACAAGATTCCCGGGCTGGCACCTCGCCAGCGGGCCATCTGCCAGAGCCGCCCGGACGCCATCATTGTTGTGGGTGAAGGCGCCCAGATGGGCATCAATGAGTGTCAATACCAATTCCGATACGGACGCTGGAACTGTTCGGCGCTGGGAGAAAGGACAGTCTTCGGTCAGGAGCTGCGAGTAGGTCAGTCTGGGTTCTGTCACAAAAGGGAAAGGTCACAGTGGGTGGGTGTGTGCGCTCCTGTGTGGCTGTCTGTGTGAGAACCTTTTACAGGTTTAGCTGGAGTGAATATATTCCTGCTGATGTTTTTTCTGCTCCCTACTGACTTCTTTAATGAACAAGTTTCTTTTTTTTTTTCGTCAGAAGTAGGATTGGATGTAGGCTTATGTTCATTCTCAGGTTGGTTTTGAGTTGTTACTTTGATTAAGGGTTAGCTCTGCTGGATAGAGCATTACACACATATGTTGTGTAGCAGGACTTTGCGTAAACTCTGGGACATTAAAGCTGGATTAACCTGGACCAGTCAACACACAGCGGGCCCTTAAGCAAATTTGCTCTAACAACGTTATTTTATGTGGTTTTAATATCCATCCATTATCTATAGGCTACAATTTATACCTCGAGAGTTAGGGGTTAACTGGAGCTAATCTTAGCTGACATTGGGTGAGAGATGAGGCACCTCCTGGACAGGTCACGAGCATATCGCAGGGACAACTTACATCCACATTCACACCAATTAACGTCTTTAAACTGTGGGAAGAAGCTGGAGTACCCGGAGAAAACCCACACAACAACGGGTGCGAGACTCTTTTATACACTATGGGATCATGCTTTTGTTACTTTTAAGCTTCTACCAGGGAAATTTAAAGCAACACTATGCAACATCTTTTGAGCAACAGCGCCCTCTATAGCCAAACTTGGTGATTCATTGTCTTGAGCTCTGTGTGCGAGCAATTAAGGGGTTTTCTTGTAGAAAAAAGAACAAAGCCTATCGAAGAGTTCAGCAGAACTCTGACTGTGTAGTCCCACTAACTGAACTGAAACTCAGCTGAACGTTGTAGATTACCCATGATCCCCTGCTTTCTGAATCTGAAAAGTGGCATCTATAAGAAATGCACCAAACTCTGTTTAGAATTCTTGATCTTTTAAAGTTTTCCTTGCTGAATATTGGAGATAAATGCTGGTTTCTGACTTTCAATGAATATGTCTTTTTAATTGACCGATATTTCGACATTATTCTTGAACTTGCTGGTCTGATTCTTGCAATTTAGACAACGTCAGTTTTGAACTTCTCACAGGAGAGAATTATAAAGTTATAAAGAGCAAGAACAGATATTGAGGGTGAGGAGCAGGAATGAAAGCAACACCATTCTCCCTATTAGATCAAAATATCAAACTAATTTTGAAGCTGCAATTTAATGTAAAAAGTTACACAGTGTAGTTAAACTAAATAGCAATATGACAACTGGTGAAGATAAGTGTTGTAATGTTGTGTAACTGATGTCGCCATTGCTTTTTAATGATAAATATCAGTGATAGAGCTTTTGTTTGTGTTTGTGCAATGGACTTGACCCATAATCAATCCAACTAGAAAGTTGTGTGTGTCTGATGCACAGCTGAGCGTAGATAGTTCTTATGAAGCCTGCCATCACTGAGAGTCATTTGGTAATGATGATGACAGTGATAAATCCAGTCACTCTTGTGTTGAAAAGGGAAAAGAGGTTACACAACACATGTTCTGATCCATCCTATTGTCTCAACTTGAAGAAACAGTACATGAAGAGTATCAAAAAAATGTGGTACCAGCCCCCGACCCTCTGAACCCCATGAAATACAGCTCCTCACAAGCCAAACCCCAAACTGCACACATCACACAGTCAAAACTCAAACCAGCAACACACGGCCTCTTTCACTCTCTATTGTATAACCATTTGCATTGGCATTGCTCTGGAAGATTTCATACACTGTGGATTTCAGCCCATCATAGTAGTCTTCATTTCTATTGACAATGTTGTGTTTCTGCAGTGTGCTCTGGTTACTGTTGATGTAGGTTCCACAGTGAGCCTGCTGGTTAGGAGCATGCCGACCATCGATGCTTATGCCAAAGTTATGGAAAAGCTACCCAACGGCACTGGAGCCCTAATGGGGAAAATGTATGGTTGAAAAATGATATCGCAAACGAGGAGACATCTAATGGTGTTATTGCAGTAGAATGCTTGTCGAACTAAGATAGATGGACACATCTGTTGTTTATCGGGCTAAATTGGTTGTGTCCATGCTTGGCTGGCTCACGACTGCTTGTACGTATACATACAGGAGAAGACCTAAAGCAGACAAACATTTACATTTACGGAGCTTTTTGTTTTGAGAAACTCGGCGTTCTGCAATCCTCCTTTGCGTCGCTTTTGTTTAACAGGGGCTTTTATACATTTCCTTTCTTTTCAGAGATGTTGGCATTATGTTGTGGCTGCACTGTGCATTTAATTCAGTTGCTCTGTTAACAATCACTCCTCTGAAGGAGCAGCTGAATTAGCTCCAGCCCTGGCTCCAAAGGATTATTTTCTTTGTTGTGAATGTGGCACTTTCTTTTGTAATGCAGCTCATGTTGTTTTCCTCAACACTCAACATGTTCTTTTTTCTGTGCTTTCATGTCTGTTTAAACAGTGCACTTGCACCGTCTCATTGTAAGCATTTGTGTATTCTTACTTTGTAGTGTGTAAATCCACATATAGTAATTCTATCTCACGGTGTCCTTGTTTTTTTTATGTGGCTTTCTAAGCATCGTAACAAATCTTTGTGGATTTCATGTATGAGCTCAATCAGGTTGAGACTATTGGAGTCTTCAACTTTTTGGTGAGCAATGCGACATTTAAATCCATTTCAGAAATGGCGTCATCTGAATTTCATGCTCTCGTATCCTTTTCTTGCTTGGTTTCCATAGTAGATCTGCACAAATAAATGGCCATGCTGAGAACGTCACTGTTTGTGTCCAGTTCTGGTCGGAGAACGATGACTACTGGGCCTGCCATGATTGTCCAATAATGATGGGACTCGGTGGACTTCTCAATAAAATGTCAGATGACGTCCTCTTTTTAGCCCAACGTGGAACTCAGGGTTCCCATGGCAGATTTACAAAGACCTTTTTAAATTTCATTTTTTTTTCGTATTTTTCTCCATGAAGATCACCACAGATATTTCCATCTCCTGTCAAATGTGAGTCACACACACAGGTAATATACAGTAAGAGAAAAGTTATACAGCTCAGATTAACATGAAATATATGTTTAATCCAAACAGAAAATCTGGCAGGAGAAGTTGTTTGAATATTATCTGGACTACAGATTATTATCTATTATTATTTTATGCCTCCATCTCTGTGTTTGACTTGATACTCTCACACTGCACGCTGACTATTCTTGAAAATGGTAAGAAATGTTGCCTCTTCTTTGTGCATCTTCTTCAAGTGAATGGGTTTATTCCTTCTCTCTATGAGGATGTGAAGGAGAAAATGTTGCATCATTTGTGCATCTGACAGTGTTTGGGATATTTGGTTAAACCCATGGTTGCACTGAGGTGCAGTAGATACACAGGCTTGTGCAGATTCTAAACACATCAATAACAATAATCTTTTTACTAATACACACCCTAATATAATTGTCTAAGAATTGTGTTCCGATAAATTCCGATGAAGATTAAGCCAGATGTTCAGAGATGAAGTTGTATTGAGTTTAACTAAACTGAGACAAATGAAATAGGACAAACCCCCACCTTGCACAGGTTAGTTATGTCATGAGTGAGTTATGGATTTGTTGCTTGATAATATAAAGTTGTGAGACTGGATTACTGATCTGATGGCTAAAATAACTACACATTTTAGGACTTGACAGCATATTTAGAGGGATACCGCACAGACTCAGACAGCCAGAGTCAAAGCTTGTGAGCGATGATGAGAGCGTGATCAGTTATGAGGTGGCAAAAAGGTCTTGATTGATGCAGAGATAGTATCCTTAGTCAGAGATTAAATACATTACCACTGTAATCATAGTCATGACTTAATCCACTTATTTAGCAGAGAAAATATGCACACAATATTGCAGTGGAGTAAGTGGGTAAGTTTCAGACTTGTTTGAAACCAGTAACTTGCTTGTGGACTTGCTTTTAAAGCTGGTTCTAGTGATATTGCCTCAAATGTTCATGAGAAAAGCAATGATAACCAATAATTTCCCAAACATTTTTTAAAATGTTATCATTGTTTGACTGTACTCACAGTGGCTGGCATATCCAGATGTTTCAGATGTTACTATCTTTTATGACTGCTGGTTCACATGTTCAGGTTTCCCCCTGGGTTTAATGCTCAGCACAAAAAAAATACACGCAGGTAGAGATATATGTTGTTCTTGTGTCTCAAGGAAACCTCTGTCTTAAAACCAGCCTGGTGTTAGCTGTACCACCCACCTTCACTTACCAGAGCAGTGATCAACAGTGATCTACAGGCTCAGAGTCCTCCTTGTATGCATGTTTTTAGTTTTTGGAAGCGATTAGGGTAGAAGTCAACTGATCTGAACTTTTTTTGGATACAAATGCACATTGAAAGAGTTGAATGGGGTCATCCTGCAACACCCAACAGATCTGCAGTCACTCAAGAGACAACTCTGCGTCTCTAGCACAGTCTTAGAAAGTTTTGCTGAGGTTTTCTGAATAAACCTCAAACGTAGGGTTGTTAAGTTGTTTCTAAAAGACTTTTTGTCTTATTTACTGAAATCCTCTTCACCTGCCAGTGTGAAACTTTGGAAAAGTGGCTGATTTAGCATTTTCTTCACCTCACCGCCAAGCTGCCATCGGCTCATACACGACATCCTCGGTCGTGATAGTTTCCAGTGTTTGTCTTTCATGATTGAAGATGTATCCACGTTGTTTGACCACGTCTTTATATATTATGGAATTCTTCTGCATGGCATATGAAATCATGGAATACAGACCTTCAACAAAATGTTCCAATCCCTTCTCCGAATCTACAGATTCCCACATCATCATAATCAAGTACAGGGGAAAAGCTACTGCCGTTCCGCTCCTATTTAAGTTTTTGATTCAAATCCCCCAAATTATGAACACTAAACCTTTCCCCCTGCTCTATGATCCACTCTTAGTTTTATACTAGAGGGAGGAGATGCTGGCATTTTTTTTTCTTGCGAGAGCTAAAGATCAGCCGACCGCAAGTCTAATGCATTCTCTCTGTGCTGCCTGCTCTTGGAGGCTGTCTCCCCTGTTCTGGAGCTGCTCCATGGTGTTACATTTGCTTTCCAAGAGAGCACACATTAATAGTTGGGTTATTAAGCATTACATGGCCCAAGATATCTTCATTCAGCAGACGCGATTGGGTTTCAAAGGCAGGTCATTTGATTCTTATTTCACGCATCTACTGTAAACAGAAAAGTGTGCTCACTTCAGAGCTTCTGCTGGCACCCCCTCTGTTCCCTGACACTCTGCTGAACACAAGACTTGAGGTCAGATGGATTGATGGAAAAATGAAAGCATCCCCGTTCTTGTAGCAGTTCTACCCCTCAACAGTTACTCCGTTTTGCAGAGAGCGCTGGCTCACTTATTATGCCCTAACTGACAAATTGGAGAACAACACCATAAACTTGCAGTGAGATTTGAAACTTGCAATTTAAGCGCATCTCTGTTTCCTCTGTGAAAGCAGATTTAGCAGTCTTCCCCCCTGAGCCCTGCCATGGTGTTGGCAGGAGTCGGTACCTTTGGTCTGTAGAAATGTGGAATGAATTACCCTGTGCGAACAGAGATGGGTGTCATCGAGTGGCTTGTTGCAGTCTATTAAGAAGTAATAATAAAATTAGAGTCAGATCCATCAGTGAGTCAGGAGGAACGGAGTATGGGTATATTCAGGATAGGATTGGCAAACGTGGTCAATCCTCCAATCATAATACTTGACCTGGTTTCTGGATGAATCATTTTATTTTAAATATTGCTGTCAAGGCTGATCCCCTGGCTGTAATTTGTTGATGCAGTTTCATTATGCATATTTGAGTGCATTCACCCACGCGTGAAGTGCATTGAAAGCCCCATGTGGTTTCTGTTAACTCATCTCACATAAGTTGATGGGTTTGAGATCCAGGGAGCGATCTTTGCCCCATATCCCCATACTTCAACTTATATTATGTACGTAATACTTAATACCTCCACCAAGAAGGTTATGTTCTTACTCTTGGTTTGTTTTTTTGTCGGAGGATTGCTCAAAAACTACAGGACAGATTTCCCTTTAAACTTGGGGCATTGGATGAGGAAGAACCCGTTTAAGTCTGACTTTCTTCAACACTGCAAGTGGGCTTGATGAAAAGAATTAGGAATATTTAGGGGAGTGTTAACTATGAGTGCGTGCAATGTGGTGCTACTTGATTGAATTTAAGGTGGCGGTTTGGCCTTGGCATTGGTATTCACTGTACTGAGAGCATTTGTAATTTTCCTGTTGCAGTTATTCTACTTCCTAACAGTGATAGATTCAAAACTTGGTATAAGGGTATATGAGCAAAGCTAATACCTGTTACTTTTGGGGCAGATTTTTCTTACCATTTCCACTAGTTTCTCTTAAAATAAGTCATGCTGCAATTCGGTGCAGATCCAAATAATAATCAGAATCTAGTGGATTTATATGTGACTTCCTGAGGGGGCATGTAAAAATGGGGCTAGAAACCTGTAACAACCACTAATGTTTTGCAGAGATAATCAAGGTTTAACGTGCATTATGTACGTTAAATAGTATCAGAACTACATCCAAATGAAATGGGTGAAAAATTGAAGGGGACTATTGGGGCCTTGGCAGAGGTATGCCGCTTTAGTTTCCTTCTATTATTATATTTATTTCTATATATATATATATATATATATATATATATATATATATATATATATAGACATTCTTATGGCAAACAACCTGCAAACAGATGGCCTTCATTTAAAAGCTCTGCTCATGTGCACCTTGCAGCTCTGTTCAACTTGCAATGCACTTGATGTTGGAGAGCTGGAAAATGGACACCTTTCATCAGCTACACTCAGCATCAAAAGCCAACACTGGCCCTCTTGTCGTGAAATGGCCTGCTCTGGTTACTCTGTTTGACTTTCCAGCCAGTTTGTCACCGTCCTGAGTCATGCTTTTCATCTGAAAGAGGTTTCTTGTTGTGCTGGCAGTGAAATATTACAAAAGTTCAATCATGCTGCCTCTGGCTCATTGCACAAGAATAGATGCCACACTTGAGCAGGTGGGTCGTTTGCTACAGAGGTAAGACTGCTCTGGATTATAGCAGTGTTAAACCTGATTTATCTAGAGTTTAAAGCAGTGAATCTTCTTATAGGTAGAATTGAAGGTAAGAAGTTATGTATTATTGTTTTTAAAAAGATGCAGGGAAAGGTCTCCTTTCCACTGTGACCTACATCATACCTCTCTGAGTTGTTGCCCAAAGCTGTGCTTTATGACTGATAACATGAAAACACTGGGAAACTGGATCAGAAAAATTGTGAAGGCTGATCAGTTGTTAGACAATAGAGGGTGTTTTCATGTCTGTATACCATCCTTCTTTATGGTATCACTTCCCTGCCCATCCCTCTTTCATCCACCTCCTCTTGAAAGGTCAGACTGTGGTGAAGGCAGTGGGTGATCCACCTGCCAGAAGTTACTGGCTGCAGGGTCCAAACCATTATAAGAAAAAGGATGTTTAACTCAGCAGGTTCACTGAAAAACATTTGTTTAGAAAAAAGTCGTGGACAGGCAAAGACTTGATGGGGAGATGCAGGACTCCTTCAAGCCGAGCTGCCTTTCAAATAAGGGAGAAGGGTCACTACAGGAAGACAGAGTCAGACATGAGTCAGTGGTGAGGTTGTCAGTGGGTTTTTTTGTTATTCCCAGTTATAACAGTGGAGGAGTCTTTTTGCCTGGTCTTTTATGTTGCATGCAGTTTTCTAAAAATCAGAATTGACTGTAGATTTAAAGTTTTGGCGTCTGTTTTTGTTTGGACGCATCATGTCAGAGAGAATGTGAACTGTATTTTGGTTTACACGTCTTTACTGATTTAAAAAATAAAAACTAATACACACAGTGCATCCATTCAGCTCACAGTTTTGAATTAAAGACAATCGAAAACTTATGGGTTTGCTTCTTATTTGAGAAGCGAAGCGATGCCAATAAAGTTTTCCCGAAAAAGCTGTTTGCCTTCTTCGCCAGGGAGTTTAAGCAGCGCTGAAAAAAATGTGTGTGGCATTACAGCAGTTGTTATTATTGAAGTGAATAGAAAAACACATTCTGAGTCACATTATTATCAAATATTCCATACATCAGGTGCATGTAGAATACTTACAATAGCTTTAGGTTCCTAAAGCTTTGCCACATTTCAGGCAGATTTCCTCTCACTGCACTACAAGCTCCAGTTTGAAGACAACAGAATACTCACAGATTTTGAACGCACTGGCGGAGCTCCTTCCCCTTTCTCGGAATCAGTTGATGGTCATTTGTGGTGAAATCATATCCCTGCAGAACGCAAGTACAACATCACAGTCCAACCTTAGGTTAATAATGAACGGACAAGAAAATCTATTCAAATGACTGTGTGGTTCTTTGCTTGCTTTGTTTCCTCGTTTTGACAAAGTAAAAGGAAATGCAAGTTGAGATATTAATTTTGCCCAGCTGAACTCCTTTTAAATCACACAGCGATGTCGTCTTAAAAATAGAAGTTAAATATCAGCTACAGGATAAACATTCTTCCCTGGAAAGCAAATAAGTCAGTCACACAGTGGAACTGTAGCCACCTATGTCGAACCCAATCATTATTCAGGAAAAAAAGAAATTGTGACAGATGACAGATTTCTTTGCTTCTTATATTTTAAAGGCTATCATCATTACGGAGCGAAACTTCACAGTTCAATTCTGGCTTGAGGAACATGAGCGTTACCCTGCCTGACATATGAGCTTAGTTAGTTGGCAGTGAGTGTTGTACCCAGGACTAATAAAGACAGTGAAAAAGTCATTCTTCAAAACTGGAGGTTTTTCAAGAGCACACAAGTGGATACTTTGACACCGGTGAACTCTCCCGAAATGCCATCAATCATCTCGCTGCCGCCAAGGTTTTTCCCCTTTGTGGGATTTGTTTCTTGTTGGTTTTGCACTCTTAAGGCAAATTGTGGTTATTGACTCATTCACCCTACTCTGTTATATGATATAATAACGATATAGAAATACTTGTCGTCTTTTGCACGGAAGGGCGGTAAAAACCTCTCTGGTGCATTGTATTGCCAAGCTATACCAGCAAAACTGCAGTTTCATTCCGAGGCAGCCCATTGCTCGATACTATGTGGATAAGAGTGAGGAAATGACGCGTGCATTGTGTTATGGTGGAACAGTAGTGGATAAAAGGCCTATTTTTCAGCCCATCCTGATGTGGGTTGCCGTAATCCTCTCTGCCCTCCTCCTTGTGTGTCCAGAGAAAACAGAGCTCTTGCATATATCTGTGTGTGTTTGTGTGAGTGTCAGTGTGTCGGATCTTTCCCCAAGCGTTATCAGATACGGGAGTCTGATGCTTTGTTGTTCTCCAGTGTGTGGGCTGTGGTCATCATGGCTTGATAAAGGTCATCTCTTCCTCTTTTCTCCCAATATTTTCGCCTCACATCCCCTGCCCACAACATCGTCATGCAGGGTGGGGCCTCTCGTCCTACGCAGCCAAACGGTGCTATCATCGCCAGGCCCCTTTCCTTGTTCATTCATCAGCTCTGTCTCTGTCTCAGACTGTGTGGGTGTGTCGAGAGCTGGGGTCCCACTTCTTTCACTAACCCCTCTCTCCCTCTCTCTCTCTTTCTCTCTCTCCTGCCCACCCACCGTCTGTCTGCTGACGTGGTCCAGGGTCTTTCTGGGCCCTGACCCCTGGGCCCCTGTGTGTGTTATGTGGGTGTGACATTCGCCCATCCCTCCCTGCGGCGTTGTGTTATCGGTGGGATCTGCGTCTGTCTGTGTCTGCCTGTGCTGCTAGACGCAGGAGGAAACAGGATGCGAGAGGATCAACTGTAATCTCACAGTGCGCTTTGTTCCGCACAATCCCAGGCCGATCACTGTATTCTCTACACGCAGGGCTGCCACTGGACATTTACATGTGCCAACAATCACACAGCTACTGGCCCACGTAGGTGAGAGCAGGGAGAGACGGAGAGTTAGTGGGTTTGAGGCAAAAAGATGCAAGTAGGAGTTGAGAGGATGTCAAGAGACCTAGAGTTTTTTTTTGAGGGTTTGATGAATTTCAGCGAATATGGAAATGTTAGGTCTGGAGGTTTCTTAACAATGAAGGAAACATGTCATCAGTGGCGTATTTGATTTGTTAATTATAGTGATGATGATATTTTCAATGCTATGATGTGTGATAGATATATATCGCAGTAAGTATGTTTCCGTTGAAAGTCAAATGGAATTGAAATGAAGGAAAATATTAACTACTGTCCTCGCATGAACTTAATGATGACCATATATAGCACATTCAGGCCCGCAGTTTCAGAGCTGAGCAGGTGAGGTCCTCATTTGGTCTAATTGTTCGGATGAAAGTGTGGGAAGAAGGATTTGTGCTTGTTTTAGCAAGTCTCGGTATTCAGTCTGAAAAGCATCTCCACCTCAGGGAGATCAGGGAAGAAAAGGGATTCTTTGGAGACGTTTTTCTGCCAGCCCAATTTTCTGTGCCTGGGGGGCAGCTTACTAAGATTCTCAGCGTTTAATACCAGCAACGTTAAATACTCATAATTGTTTTAGCTTTACTGCTCAAAGCCCTCCTTATTACGTGAATCAAACTCGAGACCCAACAGTGAGCGGCTATGCCAGAGCGTGTCACTTCCCCACTTCTATGATGTGAGTACGCCGAGAATGTGGAGCCTAGTTCTGGTAAAACAATATTATTTTATTGTACAGGAACACGGCTGTGCTAATTCCTCGAGCTGCAAACCTCACGGACCACAACTTTGTCTATAATTTGCTGGGAGCATATGTTCATAGCAACGGTACATAAAGCGGAACGGAAAACAGTAGTAGAGAGCACATTAGTCAGTTCAGTGATTGGTATACAAAGCTAGGGATTTTCCTCCAGCTTTCTTCCCCCTCTATGAGGCCCTGGAGACACAGTTCCATCGCAGAGACAGCTTTGGTTAGAGCTTGTTTTCAGTGTTTCTGGTGTCATAATTATATTATATGTGGAGTTTGGAAAAATACCTATTTTTATGGAATATACTTGATCAATGTTGAAATCATACTTCATCAGACTTTATTTTGATTCACTCCTTTGCAGATAATTAAGTTGTTATATTTTGAATTTATCTAAAATTCCTTCTTTTAAATGAAAAGTGGGTTAGATTTATTGTTTTCATTTTATTTGAATTTATTTATTGTTGTAGTTTTATTGTTGTAGTTTTATTTTTATGCTGGAAGTGCAGTAATGCCAATGTAACTGTACTCATACAGTGGTTTTCCAGCCTTATTGACCACTCAAACCACTTAACAGCACAAGTCACATTCATTCATTCACACACATTCATACAGCCCTGCTATACACAGTGCTGTTTCTATCGCACACCAGTCAAACACTGTCTGCACAATCATCAGAGGCAGACTGTAGGTGCTGGGGATTGAACCATCAACCTTCTGGTTAGTGAGAGACAACCTTCTCTAACCTGTGAGCCACAGCGTAGAAAAATAAGTGGAAAAACAACAAAAACAGGGTCAGCTAACAAATTCAATTCAAAGTGGCAGGTGAAGATGTGATTGTCGACTGTCTGGCCCTGAAGTAAAAAATAAAATACTATGTTTCTTGCCCATTTCATGATCTACTGTCAACAAAACCACAAGTGCAAAGACTCTTGGCCACCAGTAGGTGACACTTTTCCCTTTGTTCACTGTGGTGCCTTTTGTCCATGACAGGATGTCCTTGTGCTTAATGGCTACAACGTTCTAAAACTCCAGTGTATCGTTGTGTTTTTGAAATGATGTAATTTCTTATGCAATCCAATCCTCCGGTGTCCCTGCACTGTGAGTGCATGTCCGGGATGAGGGGAGCCTTTAAAAAGCTTTCCCCTTCACTGCTCCACCAACAGGCTCAGCTTGTGTGGAGAGGCCATTCAGCTGCACTGCTGGGCTTTGCCCGGTCCGAGCTGTATGTGTGTGTGTGTGTTCCTGTTGCTTGGCAAGTCCCCGTATTCCAGCCTAAACTTGCAGTGATGAAGTTGTATCTGTGCTGCAGCGTTCTGTGTGTGCATGCTTCACTGCAGCTCATGTCGGCCGCAGACCTTCTTATGTGCTCGTGCAACCTCAAATTGGCAGAATCAAAATCAACCTTTGTGGCTGAGGATGCTGGCATAAACAAGAAATGTGACTCGGGTTGTCAGTAGCTTCCTTTGTGCCAGAAACTAAATATTAACAGATATTTACAGCTAACAAGATTTTAAAAACATTCAAACAAGCACAAAAATAAAATAAGATAAGACACAGTTGTTGTCCATTTGGTGTCTCACTAGCCAGAAAACAGATTCCTTCAGTTTAGATTTCAAGTCTTTATCTTTGGATGGGGTAGACACACAGCAAAACTGACCTTGGGCTGTATTTTAGACTGTAGCCCAAGTCTCTTCAGTATATCTTTTCTCTTTCCTCTCTTGTCAGCAGCAAAGCCTGACCATGGCCTGCGAGCAGTGACGGATACAAGACCCGTTGAGGTCAGCGGTGGTGTCGCCAGATCAGCTAGCATACACTGTACCAGCACAGCCCGTACAGTGTCGTCAGTTGTAAATCTCCCGTGCTGTGTCATGTGAAATTTGTCTAGTGGTGTGCCTTCCTCCGGCTCTAAACACAGATTGCCATTTCAGCGGCGAGCCACTACATCCAGAGACTTCTTTTTGTGTCCCTGTTTTGGCAGATGATCAAGAGACATGACGGGCATCGCAGCAGGGGCCAGTATCCAAAGTGTTGTGGTCAGTTAATGTGAAGGCCAAGGCGTACTGAGTGTGTAGCTTTTACTGCATCTCCGGTTTCAGTCCATGACACGAGGATATTACGGGATATTTAATGCTTGTTTATGGGCTTCTTGTACCTGTTCGGGGTGAAGCCAGACTGATCTTCTCCCCTACTTTCTTGGATAGTGTTGCAGACACTTGCCACTAAACTCCATTAGACATCTGGTTTAATATTCCCTCATTCTTCTCTCCTGGATGTTTCCAAGTTCATTGAGGTTTTTCTGGTCACTCCAATTTTCCACTGGCAGCTTGCGAGGCTATCCCAGGGTGGTTCCTCCTGGAGGGCTGTCAGGACTCTGGGGCCAGCTTCTTCAGGGCTTTCTGCTGCTGTTATGGGTGCTTTTTTTCCTCCTCCTCCACATTTCATCAACCACACATCTGTTCAGCAAAGCAGGGCCTTCCTTTGTGAGGGCGCAGGAGCATAGTGATTATGCACAATGATTAACAAAAGCATTGTTGTTAAAATATGGAATTTCCTGGTTGTGGTTTTATTAGTATATTAGTTTTGTTCAGTACATTAGCAGAACCATTGGATCTTTGGTTTCCGTTAGCTTGATTTCTGTTATTTTGGGCACTTTCTCTATTTGTCATACATAGATTCTAATCTTCTTCTAATGTGTTTTTCTACAGTCCAAGCATCACTAAAAATGTTTTGGATTGAATATCATATCACATAATATAACCATTTTGGACTGAATGCTCCAAGTGAATATTTATACCAAGTGGACAATGTATTTCAAGTGCTAAAAATGTGATTTCCCAAATTCTGATGTGTTTTTTGTTCGTTGCACAAAGTAAAAAAGAGGGTCTTGATCACCACAGTTCCCTGGCTTGTGTAATTGGCTTTCGTTTTGGCCAGGCAGAGCATTGGCAGTGCCAGACCCACCAGGGGGGTGACATCCAGTACAAGCTCCATCATCATTTTCCCCATGAGCAGCACAACTCAATGGGCCCAGAAATGGGCATGCATCTCCGGCTCCGGGAACCACCCTTTCTCTGGAAACTGTCTTTATCCTGTTTTAAACATTACAACTGCCGCTCTGTTTGTGCGTCTATGTGCAAATGTGTTTTTAACAGTGCATGTGTGAGGGTGGAGGGCAGCGTGTTGTGTATTTTTATTATGTGGCCGTTGACTGGGCATGTGCGTGCATGTGAACGTGCATACGTTTACAGCTGTGCAACTCCGTTTGTGCATGTGTGTGCGAGGTGGGGGCAGCAGAAAGTTACCACAAGCTGGTGGGGCACAGCTCTGCTGCTAACCAGAGAAGAAAGCGGTTGTGAGTCAGTCCCCACCAGGCAAACCTGTGGCCGTGGTATTAGCTCTGCAGCACCAGTGCCAGGTTCGGAAATTAACGGTGGCTTTGGGTGAAAACATCTTTGAGAGTTCAGAAAATGCCCCTGAGACTAGAATAAGAGGTGCAAAAGAGAGAGGAGGATATAAAATGGAAAACAGATGACTGCATATAATCAGTATATTAAGAAGTACTTCATGCAAATTACTTCTAATATGCAGATAAAAAGCTCCATAATCATAGGCAATAAAAACACTATAGATAAGTACATTTTACACTTTTAATTTGTTGCATAGGAGGCCTAGTCGTGGCTAGGCTAGGCTAGGCTCCAGTTAACACTAGCAGTCTTGGCGCTATCTGACTGCACTGTCTGCTTCCATTTAATGATGTAAAATAAGCAAAGATTTTATGCCTAGTAAATTTCAAAATGGTTAAGAGTTTATTTGGTCAGGCAAAGTGACACAGGCCATGTTGTATTTTTTTCTCTCACATCTGAAACATGTTTTTTGTGTGTGTTTTGTTTCCATATAATTTCCACTTTATTGTCGTACTTTGCTGCTGCAGATGTAAACACCTTGTCCGTTTGCTCATTTCAGGGTATTATTTCTGTTTTTGGTGGATACCACTGTGGGTTTGTCTGCAGTGTCTGACAGCGTATTTATTATAGGTAACTGAATGTTTATGTTATATGACAGTTTACTCCTTCATTTTGAGTTTTTACCAGATCCACATCTGTTGTAGCTGCCATGAGGTTTTGTATATATGTTTAAACTCTTTACCTATAAAAACACATTTTAGATGTGTCACATCTGATGCATGTCACAGGCTGCTATCATTACATTTAAATAAATCACACGGAGGAATCTCTAATCACGGGTGATTTATTGACCCTTCGCTCTTCACATGTGCATCTTCTCCTCTCTGCAGGGAAAGAATGTGCAGTTTGTTGTGCAACTCCTCTGAAAGCTATTGACGAAATCATATATCAACAAAAAGCTTTTGGTTCTCTGAGGGGCAGAAGAATTTCACCTAGAGAGATTCCACTAATTACAACTGAGTACATTACACAACATACATCAAAAGTCATACAAACATTCCTCTCCGAATGCTGAAAGGCCCCCTGAAACACTTTGCGGTTAGCTTTGTTTCTTCTGCTCGGCCCCTTTCCAGATTACTGCCAGTTGAAGGGAGAGCAGGGCTGTAACAACCCACAGTCTGTTTTCAACCAGGAGAGGCCTTTTAAGCCTGATCCCTCTGTAGCCATAAGGAGAGTAAAGGAGGAGGAATACTAGAGGATATTGAGAAGAAAAGGGGATGGAATGGCAATGTCATTGTCATCAACCTTGGGGCTGAATGTGTACCATTGTCATTTCCCCCCCCTAATATATCTTTCATTTTCCAAAGAACCTTAATGTAATAATATAATCTGGATAATAAATCAATAACAAATTCAAAAACCTATTAATCATTCAAGTCATTTATTAATAATGAATGTCATTTGACAGTTCCAGCTTTTTCAAAACAAGCTACAGTGTTTGAATGCATCATGATAGGCTCTGTGAATTTCTTTCTCTATGTTATAAGCAAAATGGTATTAGCAGCTGAATGAACATATAATCAAAACTGTATATTGTGATTATTTGCAGTGAAAATTCGTTATCATAAGCCTTAGTCATTCAAACTTTCTTGTGTGCTTGCAGCTGATGGAGGATGGGAAGCAAAGGTGTTTTACAGGATAACCAACCCTAGGTTTAATAAGTGTAAAATGATGTTACTGCTACTGCTGCATTGACAGCTTGCATCCATGATATGTTCTTTTTTCAGAACCCTGAAGCTGTGTTACTGTTTCTTGACGATGGGGCTTTTTTGCATCTTACCCATTAGCATCAGAAGTTAGAGAATTTTTGCATCTCTATGAGAATATTATAATCCTTCAGTCTGAGGGATCAGATTGATTGACAGCACAGACAGGAGATTTATTTGGATTTACATAATTTTGACACAGGTAATACACACACTGTATGTCCTTTAGCTGCTAATCTTATCATGTGCAGTCTCGGTGCCATTTGGCTCTGGCTCCACAGAGTGCCTCTTGTTCTGGCTGTACAGTGCGAGTGAGGCAGTGAGACCTGCAGACCCCAGCTGCTCACAGTGTGGGCAACAGTACAAGGTGCTTCTGTAGAGGAATTCAGCACTTTGGACAGCACCTAGACCAGCTCTCCCCACACTGGAATTCCTACACAGCACTCTCGCAGACTGGGTCCAAGGACTTTGCGGTCGGAAATGTGACCACATTTGTACCAAGGTGCAGGAGGGAAGCTGTTTAGGAGAGGGGGAGGAATATTTGGTAGGTTATCAAGATTATAGGGAGTGGACTTTGAATTTTGGTGCTTTTTATCAAGATCACATTGCGGTGTTGGATGATGGGACTGGAATGTTGAGGTGTAAGGTTTACAAGACTAAAGAAGGATAGATAACAATAAAGGCTGTCTGACCTGTTATACAACATATTTATATTGTGTTCAATGCCTTATATGAGGTGCCAAACATTTGATTCAGATCAAAATGTCTGCTGGGGTTTTGTATTGTGTTGTCTCATGTCACTCACCGACAAGTCATCCTCCAAAAGTATCTCATTTTACCCAAATGTTCCTAAAAAGATCTCTTTCTCCTCTTCCAGGCAGCCGGGAAGCAGCGTTCACCTATGCCATCACAGCAGCAGGGGTGGCCCACGCCATTACAGCAGCCTGCAGCCAGGGCAACCTGAGCCAGTGTGGCTGCGACCGTGAGAAGCAGGGGTATTACAATCAGGAGGAGGGCTGGAAGTGGGGAGGCTGCTCAGCCGACATTAAGTACGGCATCGAGTTCTCCCGCCGCTTCGTGGATGCCCGCGAGATTAAAAAGACCCCACGCCGCCTGATGAACTTGCATAACAATGAGGCAGGGAGGAAGGTAAAGAACCTCAGATGCTTTTTCCACAAGTTTTTCTTTTCCAAATAAAACAATATTTTTAATTGATATGAATTAAGCAACTAGTTCCACCTTAAAAACAGTTCCCTGATTTAAAGGATAATTCTGATTTATACTAGCCCAGATCTGATTTTCATAATATATATAAATATAATATAATTTAGGCAACAAGTTTTCAGCGATAGAAACTATGAGGAAACTCAGACCCAGGTTTTAATAAAATGGGATTACATGACATAAAATCATCTTAAAACAGAACATTACGAGTCATAATGCATCAAAAATTAGTGAAAAAAATGTTTTATGGTTACAGTAAGTCTCCAGGAAATGAGTGTATGTCAATGTAACAACCTCTGAAGTCATGGAGAAACAACTCTGTGTGTGTGTGTGTGTGTGTGTGTGTGTGTGTGTGTTTATATACATGGCTGCAAGTGTGTGTGTTAATGTGTTCCAGTACAGAACAGCAAACAATCCCAATAAAAGTGGTAAAAGTCAGTCATGTCAGAGAGCTGTGATTGATCTGGCCGTTGATTGATTGATCACACAGATAGTCTTTCAGCAGCTTGTATTTCTTCAGCCGTTTATTGGCATTCACTTGCATTCTAAGAGCGAAGGCTTTCATTTCTGAGAGAGTACGTTGGAAAAGTTCATTATGGACATGTTTGTTTGCTATTAGTCATCCTAGAACAGTCGTGCAGGAAAAGAAAAAAAGAGGAGATTGTGAGAGGCAAATAAAAGAGAAGAGATGATGTTATGTTGACAAATGGATCTAATTAATAACAGGCTTTATCATGTCTACTGGGAATGTGAATCCTGGCCAATGGTTGCCAGATGGACTGCCATCGCCCCTCAGCTCCTTTCATAGAATTATGAAGTGTAAAGTCAGGAACAGGATATTATTGCAGTTCTCTGCACAATACCAAAACATGTCACTTTGACTGCATCAAACGACAGTGCGTCTATTCAGGGTGTGAAAGCAGGCCGACAATGCCGGTGTTAGCACAGCAGACTGACAGGGTCCTCACTGAATGCCATGGTGCTGGCATGTTAGACTGCCAGGGCTGGAGTTGGCACTGTCGCTGTTCTCACTCGGGGCTCGGAAACTTGAATTCGAGGAGGATGTGCAAAACATCAGATTATGTCTTTGCTGAGACAGAAGGAAAGTGGAGGTCTGTCTCAGAGTGGAAGATATTTTTTTAAGAACACAGAGGTCTGAGCTGTCACTGGATATACTCTTTGTTTAACCCTATTAGCACTAGGGCGGGTTAGATAGCTGTCACACATCAAAAGTGTGGAATGAAATACAATTGTTCAAACCAGCTCAGTGCGTGTGTTTTAGTTTATGGATATCTGTTAAGTAGTGCACTGATGCTGCTAACTGTTAGTTGCAAAGTGCTACAGCTCACTTTTGCACATCACTGGTGCTACAGAGGTTTATAGTTTTGTAGCCCAGGCCACAACATATCACAAGTTAGCATCTGTCACCATCTCTGAAAAACATTGCAGGTACAGCGCAGTTGATCGTTTGTGTGACAAGCAAATTACTTGTTGCATTCAAGTCACACACATATCAAACAGAGAACTATTATCTTGACTGCAGGGACATTACAACTGTATAATTATGTCAATATTCTAATAGCAGTTCAACTTCAGTTTCCTTTATTTAAATTCATTCACCAAGTTTCTGTATGAGTTAGCTAGCTGCCTTGACGCGCTGAGAAAAAAGGGGGTTGGTGGATAGGAATTGTGGGATTTGGTGTTTGATGGATCGGCTCTATTCAGACGAGTACATGTTTTTTTATTCGCACAACAGAATATAACTACCAGGTAGAATAGCACTACACAAAACATATGCTATCATATCAAATCACCTAAGGTCAGAGTTCGAACACACAAGTGGCCGTTTCAAACACACGCCCACACACAAATATGTATTACATGGGTGCTACAGCTATATATTTGATGGGGGTTGTTTTAGATTTTAAATCCGTCAAATGGAGACGCTTATACCTGGTGCTACATCACAATGTATTGGATGTTTTATCTGGATGCAAGACACTTACTAATGGGACCCTTATTGGTTATTTATTAAGAATATGCTGCTCTTTTATGTAGATAAAAATGCTATCTATGCCTGAAATATATAGTTCCTTTTCCCTGTTAATGTCAGAGAAGATGCTTCATTTAAGAAGCAGCATGTGCCACAAAAAAGTCTTAAGACCAATAAACTCAAGACAAATCAACTGATCCGGAGCTGAATGATCATTGTTCTGATGAGAGGGGAGAGTGTGCCTCCAATGGGATCCAGCTGAGATTTTGTTTTTCAATCACTGATAAGAAGCGTCATTGAAACTGAATTAAAATTATAATTGGTTTCGTGACCAAACCAAATGTAAAACACCCTGTGAATCACCCTGAGATCTGCATCATCTTGAATTGGGTGTGTGTTTGACAAGTCATCTGTGAAGGACAATCTGGTCTTATTGGACTAATTAGAAACAGATTGGCTCTGATGGACACAGTTTAAGTAAATGTTTCCATGCATCCCTCAGATTCCTTCTGAAAGGCATTCCTCGTGGTTTTCGCACTATGCATTTTTGGAAATCCTCGGTCTATATATCGCCATCCAAGGCAAGGTTGACAAGTGACTTAAGCTTTTATGAATTCAGGGAAGCTGATAAATATTTTTTCAATCAAATGTCCGCATATTTGAAAGCTGTGATCACATAAGAGTCAGAGATGGTGAACAACTCTTGTGTCCATTTCATCATTTCATTAGCGTCTGATAGAAATTATGATTTGTGCTGCTGCCAATGCGAGGTGCCAAGAGAAAGCCATTTCAACCAAACATACATCTTATGCAACAAAGGCCCATCACACCATTCAACTAATGGGGGGATTCCCAAATGGGTTAAAGCGGTCATGGCAAGACTTTTACAAATGTGTTAATATGACGCATTCGAACTTCAACCATCTCTTTCTTCGGTTCATTGATCATTGAGTTCATCAGAATGTGAAGGGGAACAGTTTTTATTTTGTTTGTTCGTCCAACAGGTCAAAGGAATCATACTTGACGCTGATGACGGTACACAATATTTCCCAAATTCCAGAGGAGTCGGCAGCAAAGATATAACATTCTTCCATGTGTACCATGTTGTTGGAGATAAATTCAATGACTAAATTAAAACAGAGCAGTTAGGGAATAATAAGTGCATTTAAGAGGACTCTGACCTGTATCTTGGATGTTGCTAGGATGCTATAGAATGAATGATTTATTAAAATCTGTTTTCATGCACATGGCAACGTTGCTTTCTTCTATTTATCACAATATTGACTGAGCATTCAAGTAAACCTCAAGATGTTTGTCCAGCTGTGAACAATTCATTGTCTTTGTCTTTGTTTTGTGCTGCATGTGCAACACATCCAATGATAGAATAATCTGGCTTCAAATGATCCAAGATGATTGATAGTTGTACGAGATCCATGTTTACTTTTGCCTGTCA
Organism: Paralichthys olivaceus; assembly: GCF_024713975.1. NCBI lineage: Eukaryota > Metazoa > Chordata > Actinopteri > Pleuronectiformes > Paralichthyidae > Paralichthys > Paralichthys olivaceus. The sequence goes on along the minus strand of NC_091099.1, from coordinate 19,003,390 downwards.
TTGATGTGGTTTAGGTAGACTAAATTGCAGGATGGGATATTACCAGTAAGTGCAATTTTCCCTCCCTCAGGACATGAAACATCACGTTAACCATGACTTAAATTTTCAGATATTGTGACATGCTGTTGATCAGAAATATTTCCAATTTGTTTTGACTTACATAGCAACGCAAAACAAAGCTAGCAATCAGATAGCATCTTGGTAAAAAGTATTCATCAATAAAGTATTTAATGTTTTGTGTCCTCTTCCTGCAACTAATGATTTTAGATTTCAGAAATATGAAATGGCCAACTGTAAACAGTTCCTAAACCATATACATACACCTCTATATAGTGTACGGAGGAAAACCTAGCTCATTAAGTGAGACATGGGGTTCTGCCTCTGTCAAGGATGGTTGTAGTTGATTTAAGGTTGGGAATTAAATTCCCTTTCTATATTTAATGCAGTTCTACAGTTGTTGTGTTTTATCGCTCCTCAGGTTCTAGAAGAAAGGATGAAGCTAGAGTGCAAGTGCCACGGTGTCTCAGGATCCTGCACGACCAAAACCTGTTGGACTACACTTCCAAAGTTCCGCGAGATTGGCTACGTACTCAAGGACAAGTACAATGAAGCTGTGCATGTGGAGGTAGTCCGGGCTAGCCGACTTCGACAGCCCACCCACCTCAAGGTGAAGCAGACTCAGGGCTACCGCAAGCCCATGGAGACCGATCTCGTCTACATCGAGAGGTCGCCCAACTACTGCGAGGAGGATGCGGCCACAGGGAGCGTGGGCACGCAGGGACGCCTGTGCAACCGCACTTCACCACACACAGATGGCTGCGACCTTATGTGCTGCGGCCGGGGCTACAATACACACCAGTACACCAAAGTGTGGCAGTGCAATTGTAAGTTCCAATGGTGCTGCTTCGTCAAGTGCAACACATGCAGTGAGAGGACGGAGGTGTTTACCTGCAAATAAGGACATGAGGAACTCAGTGCCAGGAATTGAGGCGCCAAGTACAAGCTGAATGAGGAAGACCTGGTAGAGCGAGATAAAAGTGTGACTGGGACCAGTGAGGGATTTTGAAATAAAAGGAATGGAGAGTTACACTATCAGCTCTTCATGGCATCGTTTTGCACAGCAGAATCTTATCTAATTGCTTTTCAGAAAGTAAATGCTAAATATCAGTAGGTAATACCCAAGAACTTTACTGTCACATAGAGGTTATGCTCATGTACTGATGTATCCGCAGTGAAGTTGGGACTACACGTACTGAATGAGGCCCTCGGTCGTAACTGTGCGTTGCACTCTAGGAATTTGTAACTGTTCATTTCTCAAGAGACTCGTGCACGGAGAGGAAACGCAGTACCCCGGGAGTGGATCAAAATGACTGCAGCTGATGAGTGGGGACTGAGAGAGATTTGTCAAGTCTTGATTGAAAACTTTTAAGGGTTTTGTCGTATTCTCACTCCAGGGGAGCAAAAGTGAATCTTGACATGAATCGCCCCCTCCCCCAAACTGTTTGGGGCTAATGTTAGAGGTTTGCAGAAATGAAGAACATTTTGTAAGTATGGTGCGTTCAGGTGTACCAAAATCTGAGAGGAGAACTCTGTTAGACCCTCTGCTGCCAACTGGAATATGGTGGAGTATGTTAGTTTTCCAGTCACACTGGAACTGTCTGTTCTGAACACTGAAAATAAATTGTTTATTTATGTTATAGTATCTTAAAAACGAAGCACTAACGGGTAGAGATGTCTTTTTTTGTACTAAGTGTAAAGAAAAATACTTTTTAGAAACTCTGACTGAAGATGTGTGTCTAATAGAAAATGACCCCCCCATCCCTAAAACACCCCATCTTTTCTTTAAAAAAAAAGAAAAAGAAAGACAAAAGGGTTTCATGGTTACTGGTGTATTGACAAAAAATGACATCATTACAGTGTGTTTCACATTCAATCACCTTGGTTCTATTTTACTGTAGCTTAGATTGTTGCCTCTTCCTTTACCCCGAACAGTAACATATATTTGGACACTTTTGCAATTTCAGTGAAGAGACAGTAGCAAGAAAACACATTTCACTACAGAGATTCTTCCTCAATTCATTAAACATGAAACATGATATGTTGCTGGATGTGTTGTCGAGTGTTGCACTGATATTCAGATACGACCCATGAAAACTGAATAAACTCCCATTTGACTCAGTTTGGCAGTTCATTGCTAAAATGTCAACTGAAGTTGAACCTGCCTGGAGAAATAGTGGTTACTTTATTTTGAAACATCTGTAAGACTGTGGTCAGTGGAGTGAGGATTAATATGATACACCCATGCATATAATAGCAGAGTTAACCAAAACTATGAACTATATTATGATATTATTATTATTAAGTCTGATTTGCTGCCAGTCAAGCCTTTATAAACCTTTTCACCTAACACAAGGCCAATGTCGGAGTCCATCAGCTGTCATATGATGACAAATTAGGGGCAACGGCAAATAATATGGCTCTTCTGAAGTTTACAGCAGATATTCAGGCAAATACTCTGTCCTCCGTTCGTCATTCCCTGTTTACAGTTCAACTAGTTCATTTTATCATGAGTTGAAGATTTGTTCACCAAACACAAACAGCAATATATATTTTTGACTAATCTCTGTTAACAGCTATCTGCATATCAATGCAGGTGAATTTAAAAGATAGATGATGTATTTTATTCAATGTGTTCTGTCTCTTTTGCGCTCCACACAGACTGATTACCTGCAGGCAACATAAGCCATCTCAAACGTGATTGGTCAAAATATAAATGGAAACCAGAAGAAGGCTTCGGGCCCCAGAATCGTGTCCCTCGCCTACAGAATCACACGCAGATTCACTCACTTGTTCTGACTGGGGTTATAGAGGTGACTTGCAGATTAGCTCTCTTCTGTCACAATAATACAGGACAAACCCAATTTTTTTTACAAATTTGACGAACTTATGGAGTTTGAGGGATAATTTCAATTAGTTATTGTACATAGTACTCATAAAGGTAATTGTTGAGAGCTTTGAACATAGTGATACTGCGAAATTGTAGATGTCAAAAATACAAGGCATATAATGAGAAAGTAGACAAAAATGTAAAACATGACAGTTTAGACAGATAACTAAATAATTGTACATTCTGTCAGCTGAATGATTTCACAGACAGGTAATATTCTTACTGTTTACCTTTGTTTTCTCTTCCAAATAAGTTTAGCTGGTAAATTGGTAAGTACCATGTTATCATGAATCATTAATAGGATGATAAAATTAAGTTAGGTGCTGTGAAAGTTTGCTGACAAACAACAATAACTCTGTTGGTTGTTAGAAGACTCTAGAACATCACTGTCCTATATTGTTGTTCACCAAGAATTAGTTGAATGCATTTAACTCCCTATAAAAGCATATACATTATCTTCATAAGCTTTAGAGGTGTCGACAAAAACTCAAGCGAGCAGCTTCACCCTGTGTCCAGTCTTTATGCTAAGCTAAGCTAAGCTCATTGCCGCCTGTCTGTTACTGCAAACGTGACACACAGACATGAGAGGTATCAATCTGCTCACCGTGTTGGCAAGAAAGTGAATCTTAACTACATTTCCAAAAATGTCAAACTGTTTATTTAATTCATGCAGAATGAGAAAAGGGACATAAACCATAGAGCAACACTTCTCTTCTCTGGCTGAGAATCTGCAGTGCTTTGAAGCACTTTAAACTATAACCACTTTATTTTTAAATATTCATGTTGTTGCCTTTTATTCAGCTTTTATCTACAATACCCCATATTCCGAGGTTGTGTGAGGTTTACAGACTGTATAGGCCAGTTTACTTTTTGGTTTACATATTAATTAAGAAGTTTAGAATGTAATAACTTTTGCACATTTATAATAACCACATATTGTAGAGATTAAGAGTCTGATGTAGCCTAGTCTTGCACTTAGCATGATTAGTGCTGTTTGTAGTTATGTTTGCATTATTTGTAACTTATTTTAGAGGCGCTACTCAAATGGATGCAGATGTCGTGTAAATAGAAATAAATGCATATTTACTCAGTTAAAATAACTTATTGACAACATGCCTAGTATATAGCACATTTTCTTCTCAAATACATTAAAATAACATGGTTCCTTTGACAAAGATGCAAATACATTTCCACATGATGATTTACATAATGAAACCTACAAGCAAGTTTTCCCTGAGTATTCAGTAAGAAATCCACATTCTTCTTTTTATTGCTCAGTGCATGTTGGTGCAAGAATGTTCCCGCTCAGTGTTCAGTTGCCTGCATCAACTGTTCCAGCAAATATCCAAAGCTATTATTTTCATAAATTCTCTCCCTCCGAAGGACAGAACACACATTAAACATGGTCATTGTGTGTGTCTAGATTTGTTGCCAAACTTAATGTAGAAGTCTGTTATTCAAACATTCCATTAATATAGTAACGGGCAGATGCATTATGAAGCATACATCGTTAAAAATATAAAATGAAATAAATCAAGCCGTGTGCTGACTTTGACATTATTTTGTACACAGCACATGTTCGTAATACGCTGTGGTCTTCTGTCTTGATTGTGGCACGCACGGAACAGAAGTCAATTATCTCTCCCAGCATGGAAAGGAACTTCTCCATGTCTGTGTCAAGCAGAGACGTGATTAGACAGAGACGGACAGAAAGAGAGGGGAAAAAGCAAGGAGTAACAAGTAATATGGAAAACTGAAAAAAATAAAAGCAATGACCCCCCCCCCAAAAATTAAAAAAAATCCCCAGTAACCCTGCAAAAACTGATTATGCATCAAGTTGGAGTTGGTTTTTGTTTAAGGATGAATAGATGTTTTCCTTTTTTTCCCCCAAAATTAATTGGGGCTGTCTGACATGGGTGGTCGTAGCCACCTGTGACACTCAGAGTTACTCTTTACCTCAACACTTTGCATGTTCGTTGTTGTGGAGGAGCAGCTGATATCAGCCGCGTGTTCTCACGGCATGATGCTGTACAATTCACAACAGTATGATGGGATAACTGGCTCAACGCCTGAGCCTCTCACGCTCTCCGTGTTGGCCGAGCTGTTCGGAGTCACTAAATGGGGGGAAGAGAAGCTTCATGCAAATGTCCCAATGTGAATAGGAAGTGGCTCAGTGTGCCTCTTGTTTTTCGACACACAAACAAGAGTGTAGTTCCTTTGTGAGGGTGTTTTTGAGATGGATGGGATGGCTTGATGAAACAAGGAGGTGCATGTGTAGCCGGAAACTGCAAGTGAAAAGAGTGGTTATTTAGAAGAAGAGCTAATTGAGGGTGGTTTGGAGGAGTGAATCCACCATGTAAGTAAGAGCAGCTGTCGAGGCGAGTTAGGGATTGTCTGCAAAGCATGGTAACAATATGGTAACAGAATTTATAGCTTTGGAATAATTTCAGTGTCATTAATTTATAATTGTAAATCTTTTTGACCTTCAAAACAATCTCAACAATTATCCATTGTGGAATTTTGTTACCACAATAAATGAAGAAACAAACAAGTTGATTGATATCCTTATTTTTTAAGGCAGTAAATTTAGAGTCCCATACGTAGAATAACTGACATTATTCATAAATAACCACTCTGGACACTGGAAGTCGCTCTGTGAAAGAGAGCCATGCTACTTCATTCATTTGCTGGACGCTCCCACTTGTCCTCCTGTATGTGAACAGCATTGTAGGTGGGCAGCAGAGCAGAAATAAAACGTGTTTTGTTAGTTGTCTGAAGCCCTGGGGACCGGAACCTCATAAGCTCCCCGTACTATGCCCTGGGTTGAGAAAAATAAATCCATTTGTTTCTGACAAATATTTTGTCATTAAAAATATGATATAGAAAAACAGAGTCTGCTGTGTGTCCCTTCTTCTAAAGCAGCTATTTTTTGGGAGTCATTAGCTCAATGGTATATATTCTGCAAGCTAATGCTTCTGGTCTAATTCACACTGGCAGCTACGTGCCCACTCCTCCAATTCAGGGGGCAAAAACACAGTAGCAAGGAAACATGAACACTGAAATCACAGATAAAGCTTAAGTCTGCTAAGGCTGTGCATCAACCTACTGTTCAGTCTTTACTGGCAAAACGTATCTAGAGATTTCAGTGCAGAGGACAGGAAGATAGAAAACTAAATAAAGTTAGAGAAGACAATTGATTTCTTCAGTTGACTCACAAAACGTTTCATCGTGTGTTGTAATGACTGTGTAGATAATAGAATAGATGTCACCTCAGGACATAGAGATCTTTTAGAACAACATTTTTTTGGCCAGTTTACAGCAAATTTCTATACCATCTTAAAAAGTACATCCAATCTAGATGGTAAACAATGTTGTGGGGTTTTTTCAAAATGTTTCTTTTATGTTTTGTGATGTGACCTACAACCCTCCAAAATTCCTTTGGAATTCAGTATTCTGCCTCCTCCTGTAATTTGTAACTTTGGCAAAGTGAGACAAAGCTTGGCCTTTCAAAGATAAGACCCATCTGCAAGGGGGCGGATCAAGGGTGGCAAAAAAAGAAAATACCCAATTGAAGGGATGAAATTAAAAACGCAGGTGTCAGAGGTCATCTGAGCTGATGCCTGAGATTATCCAGACACCAAGTGAGAAGAAAAGGATTGTTGTCTCCCAGACACCACACTTCAATTACTGACTCCCCCTCAGCTGAGGAAAGGGGATGTTTAACAGTCCCATGGATGACGGATTACACCGGGGCAATCCTTTAAATCGTGTTTGTTATTCCAGGATGTGAAGGCTTTGGTTAAGGTGATACAAGAACATGGAAGTACTACTGTGCTGAAAACACCTCTTAGCAGCCCTCGTGGACCCGTAATGTCTTTTTGTCATGAAAGTGCAGGTTTAAAAGGTTATTATTCTCAACAAAGCAGAAGAGCACACATTACAGTTTAACACTGGCCGCAACACAGCCTGCAGCAATTAAAAACCTATAGACTTTTCTTTTTTCAAGCAATCGCTTGGAGTGGTGTTTCTCTGTGTTCCTTTAACTTTGTTTTGACTGCTTGTCTTAGTGAAAGACCATCATTTGGAGGTTTCTCATCATCTGTTTGATATTAGTGGTGAGGAACACATGGCCATTCAAAGGCAGAGCCCTGTGTGACATCATAGACCACAAGGCAAAGTGGGGATCATCAGGACCCCAGACTGAGGACTCTGAACACTACCTGACTGCCTCCATCCATCCCCAACTGTATTGTCCAAATAATGTGCCATCATAGGTCTCTCATTGTGTTGCGTAAGTGGGTTTTTTTTTTTATGCCAAAGTGGGTTTTGTCTCTTCTGCACAGATAGCGAAAGTCTGGGAGGCCATTCATAATGTCTTCAGTGTTGCATCAAAAAAACAAGCACAGCCACTAAAATCAAGTGTCAAACTAAAAATGAGAAAATATTGTGCATTTAGGTTAAATGCAAAATTTTAAAAAGTGGATGTGGATCCCCTGTGAACCAAACATCTACAGTACATACAGACAAAAGTAACCTCTATTGTACTTTCAGAACTAACTGAGCAGATTCAAAAATATCTGCTCCAGGGATTGTACATTTAGATTCACAGATACCAAAGTGAAAGTATATATATATATATATATATATATATGTATAAGCAGACAAGACATTAGCCTGGGGAGTAATGACGCCCAATTTGGCGTGCACACCTGTTTATGTTGGACGAGGGTAGTAAGCGGTGCTTGTAAAATATGACCGAGGTTAATACTTATGCGGTGACGCCCTCAGGCCTCACAGCTTCAGTAAGGACAGCATCAGCAGTCTCATACGATGGGATGGGTCTAACCCCAGGCTCTGCCATATTTGTGTTTGTGTTCATGTCATTTGCAAAGATCCCTGCAGATTTAAAGAGCATTTTTCTGTCTGCTCACCTCCCCTCTTGTTTTTGTCTGCGTGCCACTTATATGTGTGAGTGTGTGCATCTGCGTCCGTGTGAGAGAGACACATTCCTAATGGGAAGTGGGTTTCTACATGGAGACATTTGGTGAAGGGAGTTCGAGGACAGCCCACACGCGCTTTTGTGCTGCTCAGTGTCCAGTGGTTGGCTAGGCCACGGCTTCTCCTTGAGGTTATTTTTCTCCACACGTTTTGTTTTCATGAAGTGAGGTTGGGGTTCTAAAAGCAGACTCCACCTAGTGAAAAACTACGGGACCCTTAAGGGCCCTTTTTTTTAGCGCTGTACCCCCCCCCCCCCCTCTGGGAAATGAAGCACACATTAAAATATTCCGGAAAAAGCAAATTACAATTTCCACAAAGATGATCACATGAAAAATTATATCATAGAAATACATTTTCCGTCGCCTGTTGCTTTTAATACATATTGGGGTACAGTATTTCCTGGGATTTTAACAGTTAAGGTGCAGCAATTCCTTTTTTAACTATGGTTAATGTTAACCGAAATTTGGCAATTCAGTTTAATGCTGCAAATAATAAACTGAACTAATCTTGTAAAGAATCAACTCAGTCCAAACCATAGAGACTCAGAGAGGCTCCAAATGCTGTACTCTAAATGATCTGCTCTGATAGAACAACATAAATATCCTACACAGCTGAAACCACAGAACTTGACACTGCACAGCTGCCATTTGGAAAATCTTGGCATTTCTAATATTTTGCTAACATACAAATGTCGTCAACAGCTTCAAAATATCTGTTTTGATCATCTCAAGCAACTTCACTCTACCTCTAAGCTCACTGACAAGCTCTGATGGAGCTTTTTCAATAGTTTGCTACTGCAAATCATCAGCAACAAGTCAATTACTCCTTTGCTCCACTAAACCCTTTAAAGTTAGTTCCAGAGCATAGTCCAGGAATAGCCAACCCCAGTACACAGCCATTGCCATGTGTGAGATTCAGTGCCAGTGTATCACCCTTCCCTGTCTAGCCTGTGGAAAGAGCAGTGGTGGAGGTGAAGAGGTTCCATGATGTGGGTCACACACATGGAAAGTTGTGCTGAATCCTTTAGTTTTCCATATGGATGGAAGGTCACCGGAACAACATACAAACAGCTCCAGCCCAACTTGTAGTTTAATACACTGCAGGCAACACTGGGCTCTGTTGTTCAAGGAAATTTTCTTACAACATTTGAAGGCTTTTTCTGCTATGTCAGACTCAGCACGTACTCAAGGTTGTAAGTGTTTCTGGCAGGTAATGATGAGCAGCATGGTGACAAAGTTTGCTTAACGCAAGTGAACTTGTCCATCTCCTGATCCGACAGTTGATGGCTAACTTGGTCTGTCAGCAGAGCGCACCGCACGGAAAGCAACATCAGAGAAACTGGTTGCCCGGCGCTTGTATATTTCTGCCTCCATCTGTGTCACTGGCTGGAAGTCAGCTAGTGTACATGTCTTTGAATATGTAGGGCATTGGACACAAGCTCCATGTGGTTTGGGAGAAGTTAAAGGCTGGTTGGGGCTTTAATCCGCCAACCCTCCTCCCAGTTTTTCCCCTCTTTTTCTTGTCTCTGTGGGTCCCGTTTCCCCCCACCAGCTCCCCATCTACCACACAGGCCCGTCAGCACCCCAGCTCCTACAGACCCTCATCTCCTCGCCATCCCCCCAGACCTACTGCCTCCACACCAACTGGGCCTTGCCTGGCCACAGTCTTGACGTCCTAATGGCTGATGGATGCACCGAGGTCACCCTGATGATCTAGAGGAGTCCTTTGGTCCATCATAGCCTTTGATCAACATACTTAACCCTTTCTTCCGAAGAACCCCCTCAGTGGATGAGAATGTGGGGAGATTGAGTTACGCAGTGCTGGGTAGCGGGCAGGCTAACATCCCCTTGAAAACACATGTCTTTGTTTAAAGCAAAGCTCTCGTACTGACAGTCATCTTCCAAGCTCCTCTGCTTCTTTAATACCCCAACAGAGTTACCAGGGAGAAGTTGTAGAGAAGAGATACAGGCCCTTGTTTTTACCAAACAGCCTGTGTGGTTGCTCAGTCCTTCCTTACAGTGTCAAGCAGCTTTTGGTGCCCTGAAGGCATTATTATTTTATCATTATTCAGTCGTTTAAGCATTTAAAGATTTAATCCACTGTCATATTTGTCTGTTAAATATGCAACAAAAAAGAGCCACTTAACTCAGCATAAAAAGCTAGTCATCGTCCATGTTTATTACATTTGTAAGAAAAGGTTCATGCAGGGTTTTGTATGAAAGCTCTTGATTTTTATGTAAAAGTTCTCAACTTTATGAACTACTTAATTCATGAACTTTAAACGTACAATATGTTACTTTAGCTGTTACATCATGTTCACAGATGAGGGACTATGTCAAAGTTTTACTCACATTAAGCAGCAAATAATCGTGATCCATTACGAGTGGCCGATACACACAGTGGAAGTGAAAAAACATCAATTGGCTAATTGTGTTTTCCTTTGTCATACATCACATGCTCCAGAAAGTGTAGCAGACGGCAACCAAATGAAACAAAACAATTTGAATACAATTTTGGATTTCTGTAGATTAGAACATTTCTGGGAAAAGGTTGGAAATTGTAAACATACAAGACAGCACAATATATAACATAGGTCTAGTCATTTTTTGATAAAGAATTGGTTTATATCTTTTAAGGTGCTGGTAGGCATCATTTGAAATATATGCACAATAATCATAAAACATCTTTACTGGCCAAAATGTATTCTATTAGATTGCTTGTAAGATAGATTGAAATACAGTTTGCAATTGACAAAAGTGTAACATTTGAGTTATATTTAAAACTATTATTGAGAGCTAATTGTAACCTTATGTTAATTGGTTTAAGTGATGACATCAGGAACTCGGTAACTCATGGACCAAAATTGTTGCAGACTCTCCAAGTTGTTGTTCAGACTTTAGATGGCATTCACGTGAATTTTCCCAGACGGAAACTATTTTTCCAAATATTACAGCACCACATGTTCCGACACCAATTATACATACCAGACAGATTTGAGAGTATTTATATTTCTTGTCAAGGCTTAAACAGCTGTACCATTAATCAGGATCTATCAGCAATGTGAAAAATACTTTTATTTGCAGTGCAGGTGTTAACTGACGCCAAAACAATACAATGGTTTGTCGATGCAGAACACTGTGTGCAACCACAAAGTTATTTCTTTCAATCTTACTTCCAAGAAACAGGGTTACAGGTTTCACTTAAAGCCAGAATGTGATGTAAAAAAAATATTTAGAGTTCATCTGAATGATATTTTCTATCTACACTACAAATTACAGTTTCTTTTTTTAAATCAATGAACTCTAGTGTGGGAGATGATAATACGACCAGGGAGTGCCTTAACTGCATAAAGAGGATTGAACACTATTGGCATTCTCACAAAAGCAAAACAAAATCTTTTTTTAATGTTGTGTAAGATGAGCAGAATAATGTCTTTACTGTGTGTTTGTTCAGTGATGGCTTTCATTACCCACTTACTACAAGAAATCTGGTTTGAAAGAATGGTTGCTCAGTATGTACATTTTAGGATCCCCTTACCAGTGTTCGGATATGTTCTATCAATTAGCGGGCTTGGGCAGAAGGCAGAGGAAAAATTAATATGTTTCTAATTTTGAAGTATCATGGTTTCTACATATGGACTTGTATATCATCCTTCCAAAGAAAACGTCTACCCTTACATTTCTCTGTTTTATTGAGCTGAATTGCAATAAAATATAATCCACAAATACATAAACCCATTAGACCTCATTGGGAAGTGTTATTAGGTCTGTCATGGAGCAACTGTAAAATCCATTTTTAACTCTGGCCTCCGACCTGCAGTCACACCTCTCATCTTTTGGCCCGTTAAAGAATACTGGCTGCTCCATGTATAGTTGTAATGGGGCATGCAGACACTGGCTGCTCCTGTCCTGTCATGTCCTAACTGTCTTTTTGGCTTTCGATGGACTTTTCCCATGCACACAGGTTGGTGAGGCAACAGCAGCTGTCAGACAGTGGTTGTTGGCAGGGTGTGGTGCCTGACCAGCGGGTCTGACCAGACACTTGTGCTGCCACACTGAGCCACGGGCTGAAAGTTGACCCCAAAGCCTGCCTCAGACTACTGGTTGCCGTGCTGTGGTTGCCGGGGTCCATGACAGCATGGATGAAACTCGGTGGTGTGAATGACCTGGACTTCCTGGCTGTGCTTGGACGGATAGAGATTGGTTAATACTAACTCAAGATGTCTCTGCTGCTTTAACATCTCTATTCATCTTTCTTTGATTAAGCTTCTTTAAACTGGCTAAGTAACTTTCCAGCTAAACAAACTATGATTTGTGACCCACAGTAATCCTGCGCTTGGGTTGTATCCCTTCTTTTCTGTTTCTTAAAATATGCTACTTGAGCCTCCCTCAGTGAGATCTTTAGATCTGGCTGAAGAATAAATAGTGAACACAGCTTGAAGCAGAGCTGATTTGAGAGGGATATGAGTGATGACTGTCACTATGGAAACCTCCCCATGTTTTTAGTTTGAGGCTGACATCTCAATAGGTCCCGTTGTGTGCTGATATGTGGGGATAGTAAATGTTATAACTGTATGAGGTGAGTTATTAGGAAGTCTGTTAATTACAGGGGTGGGACAAGGTATAAATCTTGCAGATTAGAGGCTGGATGCATAAGCAAAACAATCTGCAAGCTCAACATTTGGTACTTTAGAGGTCCCGTGATGGCAATGCTGGATAGCCGCAATGTCAAGATGTGGCATGGAAGACTTGGTTATCAAAGTCAAGCTGAGTCTGCATGAAACTGAAGCTGATGAATGTAGATTCATAAAATCGGTAGGGGGTGACCATTTGCAGAGAAAGAACTGATGCAGTTCATTCCATGTTTTCCACTTGGTATTGAAATCCTGCCAGGTACTGTGTGACCAGAAAGCCAAGATGTTTACATTTAAAAGCAAAGTGCTAATGTAATGACAATGGAACACAAGCTTACTGTTCAGCTCTACCATATTTTAGTAAGTCAACCCTTTAATGGCCAGTGGAATATGGATCTTAAATAGCAGAAACCACTGCAGTCACTCATTCATACTCTAGTCTGTACTACCTTAAAGAATAAACGTTTTTTTACAACTTGGCTCTTATTTTTGGCTGGACCGTCACAGCGGGGCCAGTCCAATACATCTTTGTGCTGACTGACTGAGTTAGTGACACAGTCATGCCATTGGTCAGCCGACCGAGTGTTGGAGTTTTTATTGGCTACTGCACTTTGAAAAGGATTTGCCGCATCATCAGCATGTAGCCAAAACAGAAACTACCGGTGTAATGCACAGCTAACAGTTGCTGATAACACCAGCAGCAGCCAGGCAGGAGAAACATTATGTGGTATAGTTGAACATCATAACTATGTCATAACTTTATGTGATGTTTATTAAAAGAAACACTTACACATGCCTATTTGCAGTCTAACCATACAGCCTATGAAATATGTATTTCCCTAATTTTGTTGTATTTTGTCCAATGTTTCCGTCAGTTTTGACAACATTGTACTTTTTGATGCAACTGCTAAGAACTCAGTTTGGCATGAAACACGTGGAATCGAACAATCAAACAGATTGTGTACAAGCCAACAGTTTAGCCAGATTATTGAAGGAGACACATTCAGACTTTCGGTTCGGTTCCCTCCTTCTTGTGTGTTGGATTGGTTTTATCTATATGTCAAATGTTTGTAAAGTGAAATGCCCAATGACTCTGTCCCACCCCTCTTAGGTTCCCATAGGTTCCAATATTCAGCCTACCTTGACACTGATTGTTTGATAATGACTGATTGACACCTGTCTAGCCAATACACAAGAGACGTTCAGGGTCCACTCAAAACATGGGACATTTTCAGAATCTTAACAAAAACTATACATTTCCCAATATTAATGTCCAAACAAAGAAAATACTTGACACTGATCCAGGTCATATTTGAATTTATATTATATATGAAATACATATCGAAAGAACCAATATGCAAAGATAATAAGTTACTACTTTGAAATGTATACATTTTATTAATGTGGAGAAAGTAGAGCACTAGTGTCAGATTTGTTATTAACAAACACCTTGAGATGAGGTATCACGGTAAGTCTATTAAAAGTGATGCATGTAACAGCATAAAAAAGGGAAGGCAAACTTTAAAGATATAAGATATACAATTTCTTTTACAGTTTGACTTTCTATCCTGCTCTTATATCATTTTTATTGCTTTCTTTCTTTTCTGTTTTTATGCATTTTTCTATTTAATTTTATTCCTTATTACTTCCCTTCTCTTTTTACATGTCATCTTAACATTTTCTTATGTTACTTATGTGATGTTCTCTCATATGAATTACATTTTAGCATTTTTTATTTTCTATGTTTATTAACATCATTTTATTTTAATCTATATTGTATGCAAAGCACTTTATGCTGCATTTCTTTTATGAAAGGTGCTGTAAAAATACATTATTATTATTATATTCTAACTAAATTTGGGCAGAGGTTCTGTTTAAAACCATTATGGTTGTCTGACTGCTCGTGTTTTTTGCACTTTCAATTTAGATTTTTCACAAAATCTTGCCAAGTAATACCCTGATAATATGATGATGAGCAAAACTATGAAGATGAGACAAAGAATATGATAAATCACCTTAAGCATGTAACACAGTAGTGTCTACGAGCACAAGATGTTTACAGGTCTGAGGTCTGTCAAGTCTCAAATGGATCACAACAGAGGTGAAATAAAATGAGAGGCATACACAAACAAACGCAAACATTCCTCCTGGGTGAGAGCAGGCAAGTCTGGGTCAGGAGGGAGGCTGACGGCTGGAGCTGGAGAGACAGGTCTAGAGGTTGGAGCATTCATGCACAATGGGCCATGAGAGGCTCCTTTCTCCCCTGTGGCAGGCCCTTTCACAGGTTTCTCCTCCCCAGCGCTGAAAAGGACCCCATGCGTCCCCACTGCCCGATCAGTCCACTTTTCTTTCCCATCATTGTCCAACAGCTGTTTCTGGGTGGCATTGTGTCATTATTTGGACTCATTACAGCCCCCTGTCTGTGAGGAGCGCATGGTTTTGTTGGGGTTGTTGGGGTTGTTGTGGTGGCTTGGTCACATTTGGTTTCAGATATGTTGCATGTAAGTTATTTGATGGTTTGGCTGTTGACAAGTGCTGGTTAAACTAATTTGGGTGCTTGTAGAAAAAAAAAAGAGCTTCAGATGAGAATGAACTTGGGCACATTTTTCAAAAGTGACGTATTGTTTTTTTCAGAATTGCAGTTTTGACATTGCAGGAATGGTTTCCTTAAACCATAATATAACGTTGCTGGCACTGAATGTTTGAAAGAGATATTTCCTAATTATGACTGGGGAACATAATCTGTGATCAGATATCAAATGAAACCAACGTGGCATGTTTTCGTGTGGAGAGCAAAACTCTGCTCTGCAATTTTGGCGAAGCTAGAGATATCTCAGACACTCACTGACACTCGCTCTGACTCGAAAAGACAAGGCATCGTCTACCACAGTAGCTGTGACGTTTTCTGGGCTTTGGATAAACAGGTGCACCACCGCGACCTTCATGGAAAGAGTCTTACGGCCTGTAACTAACCCGCTATCTCTCCCAATCCACATGAAGACCTTGTGGAACGCGCAGGAGGACAGTTTTGGATATGTCAAGTGAAAAAAAGTGATATGGCTTACTGTTATGGTTACGTGCCAGAGGATCTAGGAGAGCCCCGTGTGGTCAAAGTGGTGAGGGGAGGCCTCACAGTGTTGGCAGCTATGTGTGCTACACTACAGCAGATGTTGCCTCCACTGTCATTTGTTTGAAGCTGTTGCAGTTTTAAGTGTGTACCTGCTTCCACTCTGACCAGAATCGTTAAGAGCACAGTATAAATCAGGTTGGTTATTATAACAATTTAAATATAATTGATTTTCAAATATTTCAAAATCGTCACAACAATTTATTAATTATAAATTATACTGAGATTAACACCCTGGACTGGTTGCATGTGCATCGCTTATCCTCATAAAAAAGATTAGGCATGTCTACTTAATTAAATGCCAGGATTGAATAGGATTCAAGAGTGCTTTTACTTTGAAATAGGTATAGGAAGTCTTGCAAATATTTGTTTGTGTCACATATACAGATACAGACATTGAAACTGTGGACTTCCTATTTTGCCATTAATTGCACGCAGACCCAATAGGCGAGACCGCAACTCTCTAAAAGATCAGCCTGACAGTCGCCGCTCAGGCATCCATTGCGGCCCAGGGGTTAGAATTCATTTGGAGATTGCCCAATCCTTGTGCATTTTATCTTTGACTTCAATTGCACAAACTTATGAATATCAGCCCCTCCTCCAGTAAGTATCAGTTGTTTTCCATCAATATCCACAAAATATTCCCTGTAAAATATGACAATGTCAAAAACACCCTGTCTCGCAATGTTAAAGAAAGTGAAAAGAAATTGCACCAAAGTTTTATGATTTCTTCCCTGAGTCATACCACAACCTTTCACCAAGTTCTGTGGCAATCTGTTCAGTAGTTTTTGTGTACTGCTGCTAAGTAACAAACAAAACAAACAATCAAACAAATGATGATGAAAACATAACCTTCTTGGCGGATGTAAATATTGCTTGTGTCTGTTGTTGATTTAATTATTTGCTGCATAACCACGTGGGATTTGTTACACGGGTTTGAATTATCAGAGCCGTAGAGCAGTTTTCTACCATAGTTTGAATATTTTCATTGCTTTGTTGTCGACATGGTGTCAGGATCTGTTTTGTGAATGAGGCCTCTGGTAAGGCCCACAGTGTGATCAGTAATCTCAGTATTTTGGTACTTACAAATGTTTTTCATCTCAGTAGAAATTATAGAGGAAAAAAGCTTGGAAGTTGTGCATTTAGACATATTTTGTGTGAAAGTATGACTGGAACACACTGGGCATACACATGGAGAAGTGGATTATGTTGCAGAAGTGATCAGAGACGTTTTTTTTCCACAGTGAAAAGTGGTCAGTATTGGAATCCATTGAAGCTGACACAAACTCAAACTTGCTAACTGGAGGGAAAACAAGAAAAATGGGATAGCAGGGGAAGGAGAATATTCATTGATTCGTGCAAGATGGAGGAGAAAACAGCATGGAGTTTAAACTATAGGAATGCAACATCAAATCCAGTTATCTGTATTGGTGGTGATACTGAATGTATTAAGCAGACTGGATCTCAGCCACAAATCCACATTTATAGTGTATTGTATTTCTTCTACATGGTTAAATTATTTCAATCACAGGTGGCCTCCAATTGTGGGCTGCTTTGGGGGGTAGAGTGGGTCATCAACCACAGGTTTGGTGGTTCACTGCATGGATCGTCCATTCCACATTCTAAAGCGTCCTTGGACAAGACACCGCACCCCAAATTGCACCCCAGACAGCTGTGCTGTCAGTGTGTAAGTGATGGAGATAGAAAAAAGCTCTATATGAATAAAAAATATTTACCATTTAGCAATGAATTCGAAGCCATGAGGTAAAGAGTTTACATCTGTAGAAAGAAGAAATTGAAGTATAAGAAGCTCTGCTGGGAACGAAGAATTTGGATCGATGCATCCATAGTAACAAAGTTCACACAAATCAGAACATGTGCAATACAGATGTTAAGATTCACAGATTCACTTTGATGCACAAGCTTAAAAACCCACAATGTGAGTTGTGATGCATTGTTTCTAACGTCTTTCAATTGGTTATATCAGATTTATTTATACGTAATTATCAGTCGAGATTCCTCCTCTCTGAACTCTTTCTCAAGTGCGGTCTCTCATTTCTACAATTGCCAGCTTTCACCTGTTGCCAAGTCAAATTTTCAAATTTTTCGAATTTAATTCCAAGTCTCTCAGTCCCATCTCCATCAGGGTGGAGGTGTGTGCAGACGAGCAGATGATAATAGGGGAATAACTACATGTTACTCCAAATTGCTACAAATCAAATGTTGCTACAACTCAAACTGCTTTCTATTCACCATTGAGCTATATCTGCTGATGGCATGTTCATCTGGTACCAGAATTTATGGCACATTGCACTATGCTTTATGATTAATCCTGAGAAACCTTAAAGGAAACTCCACTAGAGTACCTTTGTATCATACACAGGAGTGGACCACATGGCATCTACAGCAAAAAATTGAACAAGGTGTCTGTTCATTATATATAACTGGTGAAAAATCAACATTGTCATCCAAAATCTTCAGTTATTTGTACTTATTAGATGCCTATACTACAACTGAAGGAGACTATTTTCAAAGCTGTGCTATGAGCAGATGACTGAGTCAAGAAATCTCTGACAAACCGATGTCACCTCATCGCTGAAGTAGCAAAAATACCTAGAATGTAGTGTTCGAAGCAGCCAAACGGAAAAATGGCATGAATAGAATAGTGTGCAGTATAGACAAATATATATGTTCAGTAAAATGGCACTTCAGTTGTTTTCTGTCTGCTAAAAAAAATTTAAGAAATAAAATCAAGCTATCTCTAAAGATATTTTGCATCATTTATTTTGCATTGCATCATAACGTATTGAACTGCCCACAGCATTGTAACTGGGTTAAAATGTAACATTAGTAGTTGCTCGAGTTATTCATTCAGTAGCATCTGTCCACCCAAACGAAACACCTCCTAACCTTCCTTTCCGACATTGTAATAGGAGGTCATGGCTAATGGTGGAATCAGGGCCACAGGATTTCCATGCCTGTGTAAGTACGAAAGTGGCCATGCCAGTCATGAGGCCTGGGTCACAACATCTATTCTAGTCAGTGGTCACCATGGTCCAGTTGTTAATGATTGAGTGTGTTCCTTGTGCTGACACTAAGTGGTGAGTCAGGTCAAACGGGCATTCAGAGGAATTCCATCCCTGACATTCCAGCGTTGCGGTTCCCCCAGGTTCACACCGCGGAGGCTGCGAGGGAAAAGAGGTCGAACAATGTGATCTGGAGTCTGGGAGGGAGTTTTGCCACCGCTTGTTCACAACTCCTGAGATATAAGTTAAACATGCGGAATGTTAATCTGTCAATGTGTGGTCATGGTGCGTTTTTTTTTTCACAAGCAGTTGTGATTTGAATCACGAGGCCCTGCGGTAGTGCCTGGGCCCTCTCTGCCTATCAGGCGTGATTAAAGGTAACCAGTCCTGACACCCTGATGGCCATGAGAGACAACCCTCGCCCACCAACAAAGCCACATGTCACCCACCGCCATCTTGTTTTCTCCCAGCAGGCCCCTGGAATGTAGTTCATCCCCTTGGCCTCCTCAATAAGGCCATTCTACAAATTCAGGGTGAGGGACTATTGAATCAACTCCTCAGTGGGATGCAAAATAGCCCTCAGCATGTGAAACTATGTAGAACGAATGCATTTTAGCACCCTTTATATGCCCTTCAATGGACTGTCTTCATTGACACGGGCATTCTGAAGCCTGTCTTGGTAAACTTGTCCAAAGAATGAAAAGGTGAAACAGTGGGGTAGACATATGTGATCATCAACTCCAGCTCTAGCAACCCTGACAATAATCCCTGCACTGGAAACATAAATTCTCATTTAGAATTCCCAAAAACAGCCAACCTTGTTTGAAAACGCTTGAATGAAAGTCCATGCGAGACCCCAAAACCCTGAGAGCACCAATCATAACCTTCTTTGGTTTCTTGTTTGAAGGAAGTGAAAAATGCATTTTTTAATCTCAGTATGCAGGGATAGATCCATGCCATGTTGGAAAAACATTTGCACCACAGCTCTGGTTTGTGGCTGGCTATTGTACAGGGAGTGGTATTTCACTTATGAAGTGATTCCGTTACAGCTGTCCCCTCAACCATCCCCCCTCTGCACGCACTCACTTACTCCCATACAACCACACACACAGACACACACACACACACACATACACACATCCAGGCACAACCATTTAAACACAGTTCTCCATAAACACGTACAAATCAGTTCCAACGGGTGCTCCAGCAAAACTCAGACATGGACCCAGACCCACAGCACTCAAAAACAGGTTATTTTAGAAATAACATGATATGCCAAGTTGCACATCTGCAGTTAGATCCTGCCAAGCTGCCATGTGAAATTCAATCTTATGCTGGTCTGCCTGATTCCAATGAATGACATCCTTACACTCCTATCTGTTGAATGCAGCAGATGCATTTCACCTAAATCTTCATAGAAAGAGAGGGGCTCCCTGGCTGGTTGGTGGGGGATAAATCTTGAAAGGATTATTATATTTGCTTTCTTTGGCAAAGGTCTGAATTGGTATGGGAGGTAGTTGTGGTTTTGGTGGTCACGTGTTTATTGTTTATGCTTTGTATTTATTCTTAATTAATGCCGTGCTGATGAGTGCTGTCACAGACACCAGCGAGTAACGGTCAGATCTCACGCGATGTGCGGATGATTTCCTCCCCACATTCAAGGCCTCGGAGAGGAGCAAAACACTTCCTCCGGCTTGTCTCTTTGAATCGAAGCAGGAAGACAGATGCTCTAGAAAAACACACACCAAACCAAAGACTGTCAATCTGGGTTCCCACTACTCCTCGAGAGCTCGTCTTTTTTGGAAGCGCTCATTTTGTTTTCAACATGCACTTTGGAGTGAGAGGAAGTTCAAAGATGTGTTTTCCAGCATCACAATAGTTACACACATTTTCTCCAGATGAAGGCTCGGGATCCACATGCAGATCAGTCATGAGGGTCACTGCGAGGTCTCCCTGGCCTCCCCCCCTCCATGTGGCCACCTTCATCCAACCAATCTCTGTCATAGGATTATTGTTCTCAAATGATCTGCTCACTGACAAATGATGTGTGACCAATTTTGAAATAATGCAACTTGTCTTCCCTGAGAAATGGAAATCTGGGTTTTCATACAGTTGGATGTTGAATGAACATGTCATGTGGAATTAAAAGTGACTGACACTTCTTTTGATTAATGTTCCGCTTTATACACTGCTTATAATAGTCTACCATATTTGTAAAAGCATATTTTATGTTGGAGTACAGTAATTAAAGCGTCAATTTAGGTATGTTGGTATGTTTCCAAAGTCAAGTATGAACCTTTCTTGCATCAGTAAAGAAAGTCAGCTCTAATGCATTCATTGATTTGATTTGGACACATCATATCATAATAAATCATATAAACATCATATCATCTCATGTTGAAAGTGTTAGCAAACAGTAGGCAATTCAAACATCCAACAGAGAGATTCATTTGAAGTTGTCTATCTGATAGAAGTAAATCTAATGACTCACCTTTTAGCACTGTTTTGGTCTCCACCGTTGACTGTATATTAAGATGAATGTCAAAGAAGCTCAGCTAAAGTGAAGCCAAATGATCAGGATTACTGGTCACAAAGCCTTCCTCCTCTATGTTAGTGGATGGGACATTGGCCCAACTAAAAGTTCAAAGCACACAGTAAATCATTTTGTCTCAGAGATGGTCTCTGTCATTTAGGTAGTTCATATCACTTTGGGTTTTTTCAAGTTTTTTTATTTTTCCAGTATGTTTGGTATTAATTACTTATTCAATGCCATAAGAACAGGCTTAAACATCATGATTGACAGCTGAGACCAACTGGCGAATGGGTAAGTGTGCGTATCGGCAGGACATCACTACTGCGGCTCCATCCCAAGATCACTACTATGCACACTCTGGCTCCATATGACGTGACGTCAATGGTGCACAATGGCAGCAACCGCATTAAGGATGTTTTGGCTTCATTTGTGTTCAGTGGAAAGTGGGGTCACATTGTTCATCTTTATGCACAGTCCATAGTATACACAAATTCCTGAAGGAAAAATCTTGGTGTTTAGTTGTAAAATGCACCACTTTCAAATCAACTGCTTGCTAAATCTGGACATTATCAATTATCAATAAAAATATTGTATATATCACCATAGTATAAAACACCAGCTGATGAAATTCATTGCAGTCTATGTATCAGAAAGACTCACCCCTGGCAAAAAAATCAAGAGTTTACTGGAACACATTATAACTACATAATAAAGAAAATCCTACTTTAAATGTCTACAGCAATTTATCTGTATCAAGCACAACACTATACATTGTGCTGTGTAATGCACATTAGAGTCCCAGTCTTTGTTTCTCTTTGGATTTTCCGGAATAGGTCTCTTCTATATAGTTTACAATAAAGACGTTAAAGACCCTTGTGGCTTGCTAAGTCAAGCATGGGGGACTGTTTTGTGGAGATGTTGACTCACCCTAAATATACTTTTCTCTATTTTGGTTGAAAGCTTAACATGTCACGGCTGCTCTCCCCTATAGAGGAAAACACTGTTATGCTTCATTCTTGCCTGGGGTCAGGATCTCCCCAAGGGAGCGAGCGGACGGATTTCTCAACCCGCCGTATCAGCAGGGCCATCCCGACATGTATAATCTGTAATGCACAGCTGCCTTTTACTGCATTATACTGCTCTACCACCGAGGCCTGACAGTGCCAAGGTCTGTGGTGACTTGGGCGGTGCAGGCCTCAGAAGTTTGTTTTTGTCTCGTGGGCTCCAAATTCATATCTCACCACCTGAGGACAGGAGCGCTTGGCTCCATGATTCATTAGAGTGCGGTGGGAGGGCTGAGGAAAGAGGGTGGATCGCTTGACTTTGGATTAAAAGCACCACATTACTTTGCTTCGCTCAAAGCTTTAAAGAACATTTATTTGTTTGACACTTGAAAATCGACTGGACTGTACAGCAATAATTTCTGACCTAATCTAATTCCCTTGTCGAGTCCAGCTATCTGAAACATTCATGAAATCATACGAGAGAACACACGCAAAGAGCAAACATCATTCAAACACAGTTAACTGCCAACAAAGCACAATGTCCAGACTCAACAATAAAATTCATCGTCTATTTCTAAATTCCACTGACATCTGAGCATCACACGTTAACACACTATATTTGTAAATGTATCTGCTCATGTCGAGTCTATGCTAAGCCCATTGACATTTATCTGATGGTGAATTAGTCTCTGAGGGAAGGGCCAATATTTTGGGGCTTCCAGTATAGAAAGCAGATATCTGGACCTTCCATCCACTGAACACTGTTACACAACTGTGATGTATAAGATAACAGCATTTTGGCTCATCTCCATTGACAGCTATCAGCATATGAATGCAGATAAATCAAAAGGCTGATGTATTTCAGTCAATATCTTCTGCTTATTTTCCTCTCCACACGGACTGTTTATCTGCCAACGAAAGCCTGCCTGGTCAAACTAGAAACCAGAAGGCTCCTGGCCCCAAAATCTTGTTGCTCGTTGCAGTTTCTGTTAAAGGGGATACTTTTTAAGGTGGTATTGGACCTCTGCCGGACAGACTGATCTTTATTGACACACAGTGAGACACAGAGCCTGGAAACCAATCAGGATTGGTTCAGGCCCAGCTAGGCCAGAGAAGACTAGTGTTGATCCAATCCAAGATGGGGAAAAACAAACATAACTTCAAGTTGTTGGCCCAAGTTAGTAAGTTTGAAAGATGTATCTTGATTAAAATTAAATCTTCTTCCTGTGCAAACCATTTCATTATACCCCTCACTTTCTGTAAGAAACTCTCAATCATAGCGTCCAATGGAACCAATGGAGCTTCAGCATGTTGATGAGACAATAAACCAGTTTTTATTTGCATGAGGAGGAAAGTGCATCTTTCATCACTTCTTCCACACCGCCCAAGGCTGCTTCCCTCTCCGTGGTGTGGCCAGCACCCATTCAGCCACACAGGAAGCATCTTCCACTGCTCCCCCTTCTCCTCCTCCTCCTCCTCCTCTGTTCCCTCCTTTTTCTTTAAGTCTCCTCCTCACTCGCCCATGGTGGAAACTATTAACAGGGCAGGGTTCCATGGAGCAGTGTGGCGAGGTTATCGTTCACACAGCTCTCCCTCTCCTTTTCCTTCTGTCTCTCTCTCTCTCAGTACAGTAATCCTCAGCACACAGCCCAATATAGCGGGGGTAGAGTCACTGCCCTCTGTTTTTAAACCTCCACAGCCGCAGGATAACGATTTTTCCTGATACACGCGTGGTGAAAATGCGTAAGACTTGACCTTTTTTTCATGGACCTCGGTGTGTCACAGACAGGGTATGACATGGGAAGGAAAATGTGAGGGCTGGTCGACTGCGAAACAGTTTTACAAAGTGTCAACAGGAGAGCAACGTAAAGATCCAAAGATGAAATCACTGGTGAAAAGATAGTTGAAATACGGTCTATGTATGTAAATGTTCACTGACTTTTATAAGCATTTTCAATATGTGGATAAATATTTACACAATTCTAGAGGGTTTTTTCTGCATTTCTGAGGTAGAAGAGTGGGTGAAGAGAAGCTATGTATGTTATTTTATTACAACATCCATGATTTGAGTCCACACTGGACCCTCTATCACCCGCTTCTCACCATAGCAACTGATAAAAATGATGTAAGGTACCTGCAAGTACATATTAATTGTGTGTGTTTTTTAACTTGCCATGCACATAAATGTCAAAAGAACAGTTTGTGATTTTACAGGGTGCTAAAAGTTGGAGCTTAGTTCATCCATCTGTCCATTAACACTGCTCATTATCACCAGATGCACTATAGAGTAGGGTTTTTTTTATATATGGTTGGTGTGTTCCGATTGTGGTTTTGGACTCAGAAAGCCACACTGGTAACAAACCTGGCAACCTTCCTATAAGACTGCAGGAAGTCGCTGCCCGGCTGTTGTTGGCCAAAAACAGCCCCGGCATGCAACAACCCCTAAAACCACAAACTGCTGATTTTATTTTTCTATTTCTGCATGAGTTTAAAACAGATTCCACATTAAGTACAATCACTTAATGTGTTTACAGGTGTTGTCTGGCAGTTTTGCAGAGGGTCATGCGGTTTTTTATTAAATTAGTTGTTCAAATTTTACAATTATTTATGTATTAATTTTATTTTGTCATCTAATTATAATGATCTATGTTTGCACTGCTGTTATATTTAACCAATACATTTCTCCACCAATGGATTGATAAAGAACCTTACCTGCCATCAGTATTTATGGTAGACTAAGTTAAACATGGCTGGTCTCCAGCTTAATGCTCAGACATGAGGTTGATAACATTCTTCTCATCTCCCTCGTGAAAATAAAGCAAATAAACGTATTTCCCAACTACAAGATTGCTAAGAGAGTAGCATTCCTCTCCCAATTGGCTGATGCCCTATCTCACCAATGTTAAAGAAAGGAACAATTCTGGATCTGGATCAAAATGCAATAACTTCTTCCTTGACCCTGAACCGTGTCAAACCGTATCCTTCCACCAAGATTCATGCTAATCAGTTTTTTGTGTAATGCTGCCAACTAACAGACAAACAAATAAATTACAAGGCTTAACAGTCCATTTAAATTCAATCAAGCTGCACCACATTGCACACACTCATAGATATCAGTCCCCTCATCATGCCTGAAATTTTCCCCCATCAAGATGTATGAATTATTTCTCTAACATAAGGAAAGGAAAAAAAATCCTGCATCTGTCCCTGAACCAAAATCTTGTGGGTTGTTGAAGTGTGCATGGGGCAGTATTCGTCTCCATTTCCATCCCTCCTATACAACTTGAAATTCAGCCTCCTGACTGTATAATGTACCTGCTCACACACTGTGGTGCAGTCTGTCCTCTCACCTCTAATCTCTCAGCTAGCCTCATCACTCTCCTCTCCTCCTCCTCCTCCCACTGCCCAGGCTGCTGAAAAGCTGTCATTGATGAGAACACTGTGAGGGGGTGAGAGGTGCTCGGGCCCCATGGGCTCGTGTAGCAGCTCCACTGAAAGACTCCCATTTAAACACACACACCTGTTAACAAACAGCAACAATGAGCGGCATGGCTGCCAGTTTACTGAGCTCCATACTCTGACCCCACTCCCACCCCTCGTCCCCCTGGCGGATATTAAAGAGCCTCTATCTACCCATACTGGCACACAGCTCGCAGGCCCCACAGAGGCCGGTCTGCCCAGGGTGTCGTCAATCCTCCATTGTCTGGAGGTGGAGAGCTAGGTGAACGGATGTCAGGGAATGCCGAGGTAAATATGAGTGCTGGATGGGTGTTCTCTTCTAGGTCTGTCTGAAAGGTTGCAGAAGGTGTAAAAACATCACATCGAGCCAAAAGTTGTTCAACATCAAAGATACTTATTGTGGTTTAGTGAGGGGAAGTTAGTGTCCTTTTTATTGCTCTATTTTTATAATTGGATCGAACATGTTCATTTTATCTTAATGAGATATGTCTGTATGTCTTGGTTAGTACATTTTCTGTTAAAGTTATGTACCACTTTTGACCTTTTAGGTTTTAAATATGGAGGTCAGAAAAATACATCACTCTATGATACATATTTTGATGTTTGCTTTTCCAATTATTGATCAGCAGAATTTACTAAGCACTGGTTTATTATACTAATAAAGTCATAATGTGAGCAACAATAGATTCATGAGTAATATTCAACCATTAATGTAACAGCACCAAGGTGAGCATGTTGTCTTATTTTCCATTTGTGCCCAAATACAACCCATATTGTATTATACATTTATCAGGATGATTTTGTTAGTCAGTGACTTTCAAGACGCAAGATTTCGTACACATAACAAAATGTATTCATATGACCATGGTTAGATTTAAGTATGATTGCAATTTGCTCATGTTTGTTATGTTATTTTGATTTCAATAAACCAATAGATTTTTGTGGTTCGAGATAACAATGTCAAAGTCATGGGCTATATTGACACAACAATCCAACCTGACCGCCTCCACTAATATTCAAAGTCCCATCACATTACTTCTGCCATTGCAGACAACAGTCACAATTAACACACAATAGCCACAACAGATGCAGGTCATTTTAAATTAACCTAGTTAATTATATATAGATTTAATTCTACAGTTGTGGGCACATGAAAATATCTCTTATTTCTCTTGTAAAATATGGTATAAATCATATAAAATAGACAAAAACTTAAAAATGTACTTGAATGATTGATTTATTATCTTTGGGCCAGAATAGTGATCAAATTTGGTGAACCACTTTTTAAAAACTGAATTTATAATAAGTCTTTTAAAACATTTTTGACGATTAAGAAATAATTAATTATTGAGACCAAAGGTTTTTCCAAGGTGAACATCCTCAGACATAAAGCCAGCAGGGACCAGCCACCACTGATGGCCACCATTCTTCAGATGGGGCCGCTCTCCAGTTCAGCTCTGACCACTCCTTTTGTGTTCGCTGAGGGGAGCCGGCCATTCAACCCAATGGGACAGATAATAGCCTCACTGGCCTGCTCCCCCTCCACTCCACTCCCCACCACTGCTCCAGCCTCCCATAAAATTCCCCACTTTAATTGCGTTCCCTGGAAGCCAGTAGTGGAAGAGAAGGAAAAACGTCAAGGGAGGAGGGAAAAGAAAGAGCTCAATAGTGGGGAGCCTGTATTCATCCCAGGCCTATGCATTGCAAACAACAAACTGCAAACCACAGTTGAGGAAGAAAGAGGCACAACGGTCAAAAGCAGTGGAGGACTGGCCCACCAGTCTCCAATTCAGTGGGCCCTGGCTTCTTTAATAACTGATCGAGTTCACAATTAAACCCCGCTCACTGGTAATACAAGTCTCCTTAGAGGCTCAATTGCCATTGGTGGGAGACAGGGCCACTGTTGTGTCCCGGGGATTAAAGCAGGCAGGGGGAATCAAAAGCCATTTTACAATACAGTAATCAGCATGTTTTCCCTCTGAAAGGCCCTCTGCTCCCCCATTTAGAAAACACAGAGCATTACCTCCTTTCTGCTCTCCACAAAACCCATTCAGCCACCTGCTTTATTATATGGATTAATCCTATGTGTTGTTGGGAGCCCTGGGGCTCTGTGAAGGGGTGAGTGGGTGGGGGGCGGTGGTGAAGAAGTGTCTACTCCAGACAGGTTGGTGAGGACGGGGAAAACCCATGACCTGGCCAAGGACACGTTCTTCCTCTGCCTCCTGAGCGCGGGCAAACCACAGCGTGGAATATTGTAGACTTTCCCTCAACTTGATGAAGAAGTAAATTCTATTCTACAGAAGGCTGATTGCTGGGAGCTGATCTATTAATATACTGTTTGTTGTTTTTGTTTCTCCACGATAAATTATCCAGGAATTCAGGATTCAGATTTTTGTCAATTAAATTGTGACTATAATATACAGTACACGCAAATGACAACAACAAACAATTACAACAAAAAAAAATACCCATGATTCTTGCTCTGATTCTGGTTCAGGATCAAGCAGTACCTCTGCCGAGGGGGTTGTGGTGTCATTGTCTGTCTATTTTAGCAGGATTACAATAAAACTACAGATCCAATTGTCCTCAGAATTGGTGGAAGGTTGGGGTATGGGCCAAGAAAGAACTCACTAACCTTTGGAGTGGGTTCAGTTGAGGGGACAGATCCAGGAATTTCAGCAAATAATGAAGAGATATTGATGAGAAAAGAATATGTAGAGTGTTAATATTTATTAACGTGAGAAATTGTAAGCATTTTGCAGAAGCTTCCTGTGACAAATATATATCTGATCTCATTTCATGTTTATGTGATATAGTGATGAAGTGGTGGAGGTATGAGCTCTTCAAGTGACCTCCTAGATTTGTTTTGGTTTTAACTCTTATCATTAGAGTTTAACCACATTCCTTCATTAACAGCAGGTCCATACTGTGGTGTCATTGGAAGAGCATTATGTCTATAAAAAAAAGTGTGTGGAATAAATTAATGTATTTTAACAATGAGGACTGAATAATGTCAGATGATTACTAAAGATTAGTCAACCAAACAGTAATTTGATGAAAATATGATCCGTCACACTCTGGAAATCAATTTGAATCATGGGTTTTAAAATGAACACTGCTGCTGAAAGACAACTTGTCCAGAGAAAGGTATTTAAAAGGCGTGTAATATCAATGTCATTATCAGGAATTGCATGATGTCAGAGACTCAAATATTTGAGATGAAACTGTCGTTTTCATGGTAAAAAATGTTGACTGACATAGAAACAGCCTAAAACAAGAAACATCTGGAGGAGAAGGGAAGGAGACAGATGTGTTGCAGCACTGAAACAACAATGCCATTTTTTATAGTAATGCTATAAAAGAATATATCATATGGCCTGTTTTTTTCCGTTGTGTCTGGGCATAATGTAAAGTGAAAGGTGAGATCCATGTATTACAATGGAGAGAGGAAGTATTCGATGTCACTCTCTTTCAGCTTCCTGATCAAAACCACATACATCTGATTCTGTTTATCCGGCGTCATCTGCAGCCATTCAATCCATTGATCTCCATGAAAAAAAAAAACATAGAGGATTTCACATTCTTGACTGCGATGCAAATCAAGAAACACAAGCTTCAATTGTTAGGCACGGGGTGTTTGCAAGTGCACATCAAGGATGGAAAAATAAACATTCAAGCGTCTGTCTTCTGAAACACTACTGCTCTAAGTCACTAATGCAGACTTACTACTGTTAGCATTAGCTTTGTCTGTGGGTTATATAATGCCCAAAGAGTAAAAACAAAAAAAAAAGGGTGTTAGCTTCCACTGAAAGCTTCTTGGCTCTAGCAAGTAGCAAACGCTGACGGGTTGTCAAGAGGAAAGCTGTATGGAAGAAGATTCATTGTGATATGCCAATTGTGTTCACACAGGACCAATTTCGTCCAATGTTTTTAACATGTGTGGGTGAAATATACAAAAAATAAAAAACAAACATGAACGTGTACTCTAAATGGTGCCTTCCAGGCTAGAGCTATTCCAACGATGTGACTGAGCCTTCTTAGTACAGTATGACCAGGAGATTTTTTAAGAGGACCATATTGTAATTTCAAAGAACTCAGTCACATACAAACAATACATTGACACCAATCAAACATTTCGCTTGGAAATAATGTTCTTGGTCATCAAAGGTGAGGAGAAGGTTTGGGGTGATTTTGGGGCTCAACATCAATACTGCAGCTCCACTCCATGATCACTGGTGCACAGACTCACTTCTGCACAATCAGTAAATTGTTGCTTCACTTTTGTACAGTTGGAGGAAGTGGTCCATCATTACATACAGTCTTTGGTTGAAAGGCACAATCAGTGCTCCTTAAGAATGGCTCCACAACAACAAAACTGAAACAAAAGATTGGAATATGATTTCCATCAAGTTTATTATTGACCATCAGTGTTTTACTTTAATGATTTCATACATTTTACAATACCTATTATTCGCAGCTACGACACTTAAGCTATGCTTAGGTTTAGAGAAAGATTGTGTTTGAAGAGGTGAACTGTGATTGCAGTTTTGTGACTCAAGATTTAATTTTGGTCCACAATAAAAGACAAAATTGTTTACAAACTTGAAAAGATTGGAAAAACTCTTCTTGAAAAAGAGTTTTTCCAATATTAGATTATATTACTCAATGTTAATATAACTTAATTCAGTTGTGTGGTACTGATTCAAGTTGGTCCAACAATTTTCTTTTTTCAGTGTATTGTTTTGATTTAAAAATATTGCACTCAGCATCATGAGGCTGTTTTGTGTTCTACAATGATGAAATGAACCCAAATCTTGTACAGTTGCTTCTGGTCTGCTTGTGCCACTTGGATGGTGTGTAAACATTGTCTAAAGCACTGAAGGAGTGAAACTTTATGCACTCATCCTAATCCTCATGCAAATACTTACACCACATACGCTAATGCTTCATGCA
Organism: Paralichthys olivaceus; assembly: GCF_024713975.1. NCBI lineage: Eukaryota > Metazoa > Chordata > Actinopteri > Pleuronectiformes > Paralichthyidae > Paralichthys > Paralichthys olivaceus. The sequence goes on along the minus strand of NC_091099.1, from coordinate 18,972,710 downwards.
CTCCAATGGAGGCCATTAACAGTGTGCTGAAACAGCCCTCTACCATAACATCAGTCTCACCCACCCACCACATCGCTGTACGTTATCTGCTGCATCTTAAAACACCACTTTGCAGAAAAGAGAATGTAGCACAGCAGAGTACAAATCCATCTGACGTGTGGGCAAAATGGACAAAGACAAACTTTTATCAATTTGAGGACGCTCCCCCACATTCCTGACCAGCCGCCCCATTGCTTTCTCTACATGGCTGTTGCAATAACCTTAGCCACGACCTCCATGTTTAAATCAGAAATGAAAAATTCCATGGAATAAAATGGAGGTCTTCTTTAAGTGCTTTTAGGCAATGGGGAGATGATATAAGACGGTACTGTGTCTCCAGGCCTGTTCTGTGTGTGGCACATCGTGTATCATGATGGATTATTACTTCACAGACATCTCATGTCTTTTTTTTCTCTTCGTGGGGTTGCTTCTTTCATAAGGAAGGTAGTGGTAAGTTGCCAAGGGGGGTTTTGGGGGCACATGCTGTTAGACAGAGGGGGGTTGGGGGGGGGGGTGGTGGAAAGAGACAGTCAGATGGGTGAGGGAAAGAAACCAGAAAGTGGGATGGATGGAGGGAATAAGGAGGAGAGGAATATAGAGACCTTTAGTGAGTTTGGCAGCTTTCCACAGAAACCATTAAACATGATGTGCATCGTCATGTCTGTTTGTGTGTGTGTGTGCGCGCGTGTGTGTGTGTGTGTGTGTGTGTGTGTGTGTGCACTATGCCCTTCTCTCTCCCAGGTAACCACTCAGTCCGCCTGGCTGGACATCGAAAGAGGAAGCTCAGACTTCCTCCCTCGGGCTGAGTTTACTCTGCTCTGTATACCTGAAGAAGTCGGAAGTGACATCCATATCTGCTTTCAGCAGCGACACAACCGAATTGATGGTTTTCCACCACACATGTTACCTCAGTGTTTTTATGACACAGTCTGATCTAGATGAAAAAGTTTATGAAATCCTAACACAATAAGGAGTAATGTGTTTAAAAGCAATGTGCACATTGTATGACACATGAGAAAAAGGTCCACAAAGATCTATTTAAAAAACTGTCTACAGAATGCTATGATCGTCTTAACTTTCTCCTATTTTGTCCATTTTGTTCAAGAGGCCTAGCTTGAGACCACACCCCTAAAAAAGGATGCAATATGTGGGCCTTTTCACATGTTTAAGAGTTGTGACCAGTTTCATTCAAGTTTCATTTCCATTTTTGAAGCCCAGAACTGTAAACTTGTGCAGTATTTTTGAGAGTAATTATTTGAGTAGTGCAGTGCCCTTTCTAAACCTGTCTGTTTAGAATAGGCTGTTAGCTTGACTCAGTCCACAGAACCATGACGCTGCAACATCGCTGCTGCACAAAGAGCTGCTCATCTGTTTATTCAAAGTTCAATGAAGCTCAACTCAGAACACAAAACCCAGAACTAAAGACTCGTCGTTGCTGTTGTCATGAACGTGGGGACATGATTCGTAATGTTGCTTAACTTGATGAGTCTCTGACACCACTTTATTAGTTTATTAATATTGAACAAATCATGAGTCCAAATCGTACCAAAAATGACTCTGCACTTTATTGAGCCCTTACCAACCCACAGGCAAAGTATGAAGGCGATAGGATACATGGGTCTCGAGATATGTGAGCCACATACAGACAGTCCAACAGATGAATGGACGGATAGAGATTTCTGGAATGATTACATAGATGACATGTAAAGAGAACAATAGAAGATGTCTACCAGGAGACATTTTAAAAAGTTGGATTCAGTTTTCTTGTATTTTTGTCCATTTTGATTATGATTATTTAGGACTAGCTTTACATGCAGGCCTTTGACACATGTTTAAAAGTTGTGATCAGTTCTATTTAAGTTTCATCTAATTTCTGGAACCCTGAAACTATAATCATGTGCAGTATTTTACACAGGATGTGAAGAGAGTGACCACAGTCTGTATTAAAATAAAATACTTTTTGGGATACTTTGTGTCAGCTCGAAAACATACAAGCAACTAATGAAATCAGTTGAAGAGGCAGGTTGTGTGTTGCTGTTCAAGTGTGGTCTTGTCATGAATGCTGATACTCTACTCAGCCAAAGCACTGGTGAGACACAGGACTCACCAGTGATTAATATTCTGTGGTTGCACTTGTTAGTATGCATCATTTGGTCCTTACCTACTCTTATACAAACACACACACACACACACACACACACACACACACACACACACCACTCTGCTACTTGGACTCAAGTGCTGAACAGAGATTAGATGCTGGGGCTGGCAATGCATGCTCCCCATTACTCTTCTTGTTCGGTGGCCCAAAGGTGAAATGAAAAATAGCCCTGTGGTCCTAATCCTGAAGACACTCAACACACTCACATTGTTCTCCCAGGGTACACTTCTTTTGGCCTCCAGTGCTGCCATGGCGACTCGCGGCTGTAAAACCATTAGTGGATTTGTTGTGGATGCAGCGTGGATGCACTCATCAGACATGCAAAACGCACAATTTGTAGAACCACAACTAGACAAACATGTGGTCCCCTTTTGAACTTTCCCAATGTTTTAGCATGATTGCAGTAATCACTCTTCTTTTAACATGCGCTGTCAGGATGAAAACGTTCGAGTTTAGCGCAAGAAAAACACTGCGAGGTGAAGTGAAAATCCCCCTCGATATGGTATCCCTATGATGAGTGGTGCTAGAAACCAGGCTCATTGCCAAGAAACCATTACTAATCCCCCCAGGGCTGTTGGAGCAAGTGTGTGTGTGTGTGTGTGTGTGTGTGTGTGTATCATCCAACATGCATGTGACTATGTCAGCATGTGTGTTATTCCCAGCTCATGAGTTTGCGCCCTCCTGTGACCACCCTCCCATCGAAGAGAGTCACAATTACTAGTTAAACATTACAAGAGCAGTGAGGGAGCTTCAAACACCTGGCAGGAGTGGCGTGTGTGTGTCCTTAAGCACGGAGAGTTTCATAACCATCTTGATTTAAAGCAACAATCAAAGAGTATGAATCCAAATAAAAGCTTGTTTTAAGCATGAGTAACCAATCAAAATTGTTTATACACAGTTAATGTCATTTATGAGTTCCCTTACAACCACTGGCACATTTACAGCGAATGCAAAAATATGCTGTGACAGCTAATGTGAGAATGAATACATATCTTTCCATCTCCTTTTACTCACGGCCTTGGTGACCAATAAAATGTGTTTTCGAAAATATAATTGTTTTTACCAAATTAAAGGCTGTGCATGGGTCTACGAACCCAAACCAGAAAGCAGACCCCTGTGTTTTACCATGAGCAAATGCATAAGCCCTTAACAAACCTCTGCATGTCTGCATAACAGCCTCCAGTGTCCTCAACGAAAACACAGAGAGAGGAATAAACACACACTAGATTATATGCACATGCACACACAGACACACTGCATAGGAGAAAAAGGGTGTGCCAACATCAAGCTGGTGGGTATCGTCAAGTTCAAAGGTCAACATTGGACCGCCTTGTGGTTCATTTTGGCATTCAGGCACTAATTCACAACATGTCTGGTTTTTACAGTTGAAAGGTTTCGCTGGTTTCTTAAGAAGTGCACAAGTCCATTTTAAGTTCTGGCTTTTAACAAAACACAGATTGCACATTAAGATCATCTGTCCCTGATTAGCCAACCAAGTTTTGATCATATTCCAGTAAAATTAAGAACAGGTGGTTACGTTGTCTTTTGTCTTTTCTATTTCCTGAAATTCAACATCACCATCATTTTTTTTATGTTCCCGAAATAAATCTTCCCTCTCAGAAAGCAAAATATTGCCTCTTTGTTTGCCAAGAACATTACATTTGCTTATTTGCTAATCATACGCTCAAAACAAAAACACAGAGCGCATGCTGAGCTCACAGACTCAACCGCAGGCATGACAAAGACATGAATTCACCCAGAGTCGTTGAAAAATGCACCTCACAAGAAGCGAAGGCAAACACAAATAAAATGGCGTGCAAGTCTTTTTTTCTCCCCCCGATTTGGAGAGAGAAGTGCAACCCAATGCTCTGTGAATGAACCCGCTGCTAAACATCCTCATGGAGGCTGAAACAGGGAAGAGCAACATTACCAGGACACCTCTCGCATCTGTCTGGCACGGCTCAAACTCTGAGTTCAACACATTTATCTGTGTTAATTCAACCAGATGGACTGAAATACTGTTTTGGCATCAGTTTAATTTCACTGAATTGATTACCACTTTTAAGAAGCCAAAACTGTTTCTCTCTCTCTCTCTTTTTCTCTCAAACACAATCAATCACTTCCAACCCTACAATACATATCTCATTCACCATGCCACCAAGTGTGCACTTAACTGATGTAGATCCATCTATTTGTCCCAGTAATGTTCAAGTCACTGTGCTTGGTTGTTAATCAAAGCAGGTAGACACAGTTCAGAGAACACTGTGTGGTGCGATCACAAAATCTGTGTGAGACCATATGATCAATTATTGATTCATAAACAACCTTTATCAGGAGCAGAAATTGAAGAATGATGACATTCCAGGCAAAGCAGGGTTTATGACACTATGAAATCAAATCAGTGTGGTGAAAAATATGATCTTTCGTTCCCCTCCTTTTTCTCAACACGGTTGCAGAGGATGGCTACATTATAGCATTACCTTAAGGGTGACTAAGCAGTGTTTCAAGGGACTTTGAGGGTCTCAGGCAAAAGGGACCAGTAGGGGACCCCCTTTCCAAGTAACATATCTTCAACAAACCTCTAAAACTTTGGCAGAGAGTAAATGGCATGGGGTCTCTGGGGTTTCTGACCAATCATAGTATTTAAGGGAGCTGTCCTTGCTGTGGATCAGCAGTTCTCGGGTCCTCCTCTCAGCTCTGGGCCCCGGACAATAACCCTGTTTTAACTGCCCTGGGCTCACTACTCCAGTGAATCTGAAGTGAATGACAATGCACAATGAGATCAACAACAACATACTATAAATAATGATGATAATAAAAATAAAAAAGAATTATGATGATGATGCTCAGTGTCAACAATTTTATCACAAGGGAACAAGAAAGAGAGGAGAGGATGGATAGATTTATTTTCAATGAGGTGCAGAGACAAATTAATCCACAACCTGTGTCGACATGCGCAAACCTAAACATACTCACACATCCAGACCAGAAGAGTGTGTTTGTCTTTGTGAATGACTCTCACTGGATGTGATGAGAGAGAAATATGGCGCGACTGCAGGTGTGGCTCCTCATCGGCCAGTGAGAGTGGATGCGCCTGACTGCCCTCCAGTCCAACAACACTCCTGCCGAGGACACACACCGGGGCTCCAGTCGGTCATTTTCACCACCTGTTGATGGATCTACATTGTTACAGTACAGCTTCCTCTTATAGCAACAAAGACATGTAGGATGACTAACAACTGGGTGAATTAAAGTAAAGGTAGTGATTTCTCAGAATGTTTATAATGGTTGATGCATGGGGTGAGTAAATTTAGTTTTTTAATGAGGAAGAATATCGTAAAATGTACTTTTTAATTCCAAACAGCTCATATTTTTAACTGATGAAAAAATCTGACTCATTTAGAGGACTGATCACTGTGAGTGTGTGCAATTTGCTGCAGCTTGATTTAATTTAAGGGAGTAATTGGAGACTCTAAGTTAAATGTGTGGTTGTGTGTCTCTACATTTCTGAAACTATAATCCTGTGCAGTGTTTTACACAGGATGTGAAGAATATGACCACAGTCTGAATTAAAATAAAATACTTTGTGGGATACTTTGTGTCAGCTCGAAAACATACAAGCTACTAATGAAATCAGTTGAAGAGGCAGGTTGTGTGTTGCTGTTCAAGTGTGTTCTTGTCATGAATGAAAGGTATCATTTCTGATACCTGTCCAGGGTGCACCTCACCTCTTGCCAAATGTCAGCTGGGATTAGCTCCAACCAAACCAGTGCGAGATGGAATGGATCTATTTCCTCATTTAAAATCAATTTCCATTGTTTCCCAAAGCAAACAGCAGTCAGCAGAGACATGTGTTATCTCAAACTGAACATATGGTGAACTATTCATGATAAAGGCATGATTCACGTTATGTATTTTAAGTTACATTTTAATGTTATTTGCAACATTTCAGTTGAAAGAAAAAGATACAGTGTGAGTGACTGAGTGTGCTGCTATCTAAATAATTTCTCAGTAACATTAACTGACATACAGCATGTTAGAGAATATGTTAACTTCATTAGTCAGTGTTTGACAGTGAAAATGATTTTGATTTGAACTTCTTGCCTGCAGGCTCATTACAGTGGCTTTCCAGTCCTTCGGTGGCAATGGGTGGTCTACTATTTGCATAAGCCAACTGGCTTCAGTAGGAATTACAAACTGAAGCCAGCAGTCCTTTATTGCTGGGTTCATGTCAATACCTCCATCTTGTCAGCTTAGCTTCAGACATGCAGACCATTTAAGTGGAAGAGTGAGCCAGCGTTAAAGACGGATTATAGAATCTCAGGGGTTAAACATTGCTTGACCTCGCCCTTTTCACACCAGTGGGTGGACAGATACATTTAGATTTTTTAAATATATGTTGTGGGAATCTTTGGGGTTGTTCTGAACAGTTTTATGAGTGAGTTTTGTTTTATTCTTGAACTCAATCACAATTCTTTGATAAACCTTGTTAAATTATACAGTGAATAATTTGATTCTTGTTTGTAGTCATCAAAATAAAAACATGAAATAAAACCAAGTTTGAGTGATTAAAAGTTTACTCATTCTCCTTCAGATCTCAACAACAACAACTGTACATTATCTCACACTTTGATTCCACCTTTTCTCTGAAATCACACGGCCCATCATCCCAACATGTCAATCAGTCCGTCAGTCAGGCCTGTACACTGTCTCCCATCACACACAGAGCCAAGGACCAGGCCAGGCGTGGGTGAGTCATGCTGCAGAAGCATGCTACTGGATGTAAAACAGAACAGTTGTTTCCTGCTGAGTCAAACCCGCAGCTCTTATTAAGTCATTATGTGGTAATTAGCCTGCGTGTTAGCGGAAAGGTAGCTTAGCGAGGGAGCAGTAGTAGTAGTAGTAGTTGTACTCCACTGCTGGAGTCGTTACCCATATCAGGTAGATGCAAACTCGCTTCTCTCAACAGGGCTCCATTGGCGGACATTGACGTGCACCATGCACACCAGATAATGCTTGTGTTTTCTTAGCCTGGCAGGTTAGGTTACGGTTAATGCAGGTCATTTTGTGCTCACATTAGCGTTTGGCTCAGAGTCCAGACATGGTTCTGGCAGGGCATCTCGTCCACTCAGAGTGATGAAGAACCACTGTGAGCGTCCATATCCTAGCAACAGATGAGCCCATAAGTCAGCGCCAAGGGACGGGAGATGCAGGGCAGGGTAAAGACAGAGAGGGTCTTTTCAATGTACAAGTGTTTCTTAAACAGAACTCTCCTCTCATATCCCTCTTGTCTCCTCTCCATGGCACAATCCAAACATTCACACTGGGAAAAAATGAGTATTAGTGCTTAAGTATCAAGAAAATGTATGAACTTGTTTCCTAGTATTTCGACAGCAAGTGAGAGGAATTTATTTATGTAGTGGAGCAGATGACACATTGTGCTTAAGAATAAAAGCAAACAGCCAAAAGATTAAATTCCGACACGCCATTAATAAGGATTGGGTATCATTTAAAACTGTGCCTAAACAGTGCCTGAACCAAGACTTTTTTCTAAAGAAAAAGCACAAAATCATGGTTGACAAGAACAGCTTTTTTATTATGAAAGTAAATTGGAATTTTAAATTTAACATGTTTAAGTATACTTAACTTCAATATACAAATATAAATAATTGCAAAACTCAACAACACCTACACCAGTTTTAAGAATTTGGTTGTCGTGTCAAGTGAAGTTTGAGGCAAGAAATATTAACCTGTAGGTTAAAGTTATCTTAAGAGTAATGTTAATTAGGCATGTGCAGCGATGTTGGTAAGCAGGGGATCTACATCACTCAGGCACTGAAATGTGTGTTGTGATTTGGCCTGGTGGTAACAAACATTTGGGATAAAGGTGTTGTGATCAGATGCCAAAAGAGAGCGAGTACTGGAGCTGTTACTATTCTCTTAAAATCCTAAGTACTGTATTAAATGGGGGGGAAAAGACTGTAAACATTATCTTTAAATCAAAATTCATTAAATAAGTGCAACAGGCTGTGCCAGCAAGGTTGAGCCTGTTGTCCTGTTAAATTGGCCATTGTCTCTATTAACTTGACCAATGCAAAACTGAGAAAAAAATTGTAAGTTGTGTTGAAGGGATAAACTAATGCATTTAGGAATTTACATCAGAGAAGGAAAATAAAAAGCATTAGAGGTTGTGTTCTATACCATACCAATCTATACCATATAATGATTGTTGGAGTGAATTGTTCATCCTAATAAGGTCATGATCATGTCTCTAATTGTATTGGTCCAAAAAAAATAAATATACAAAAATTACTAAAGAAATAAATGGTACCCCATCGGTTCCAAACATTGATAACTTTTTGACCTCATGAGAACGTGATAATTAATGAATGTTCATGTTGTGTCTTTAGTCTGTGCAGAGAAACCTTGCTCAATACATTTCAAAACTATCCACATCCAACTTTCTGACACTTTTCTGTCACTTATCATATGATATCATATATTGGTAACTTGGAAAAAATGTGTTTTTTTGTTAACCTTGATCCTTGACCCTCCAGTGATTTTGCTGCACACACACGAGTGAAAACAATAACTTACTGCAATACCCTGCTTGTGTAAGGCTGCTTACCAAATTCATAAAATACAACTACCTAACGGTAACACTAATGTCTTGGCAGTAGAGGCACCTCAATTAATTGAATACGATGTAGTATAGCATTGGGGAAGTCAGGCCTACTTCTGTCCGCCTCATGTCTCTCCATTCGTACGTCCCTCTCACACTGGGAAGGCATGTGAAAAGCTCTGGTGTATGTCAGGTAACTTGATACCTGACTTTAAGAGTTTCCATTGACTTAAGTGCAGTTTCTTCTGACGTTACATATTTAGAACAATGGATGCTTGAGGTTGCAAACAGGAATTATCAGACCAAAATGTCAGGCTCCGATAGTATCCATTCCTCCTCTCCCTGTAATTTCAGTGTGTTTTGACCTAATGACCTTACTTCTGGGCCTGGGAAATCCCTAATTGCACGATCATCACATATATCCAACACTCATCCTCCATTTGTGGTTAATAAGGCTGGCACGCATCAAAGTCCTGGCTGGAACAAGATGTTCTGAAATTCTATGCAGCTGTCATGATCTGCGGCGAGGTGTTGTGATGTGCTGTTATGTTGTGCCATGACCTCGGGGGTCATTTGTCACCAACCTTAATGTAGTAGTGCTCTGAGTGAGTGTTGATGGTAAAAAGCTTCAAGGCCTGGAACTGAACCAGCGACGGGCCAGCCAAGGCAGCAGCTGCACCCAGCACATGAGGAGCTGATGGCAGGTAGAGCAGGTGCCCTCCTCTGCACAGGGCTTTTATCGAACTTTACTCACACAAAGATTACAATTGGCTGGTTAATACGACTTCATTATCATTATTAATTTCAGAGAAACTTTAATCTTCCTGTGGAAGCGGGTGCCAAGGAGAAATGTGACGAAAGCAGGGCAAAGAAAGGGCCAAGAAAAACCTGACGATAAATTAACAAAACACATGCCAGTTGATCTGCTGAGATCAAACGTGAGACCTGTAAAAAAGGGACTTTTATTTTCCCCAGGATACAAACAGCTTGATATTCTTTTTTATTACTTTGTTAGTGTGTGTAGTTCAAAAGTTGATGCCCCATTTCCCTTCCATTAGATAATGGATGCTATTCAAAATGCATGTCAGCTCTGCAATGATCTGTTTCCATGTTTTAAAACAGAACAAACCAAAACCATTATCAGGTCTTTAAAAACCTCAAATTATATCCACTATACTTTATCGGCACATCATTTTATTTTGCTATCAGCCACAAAATAAAAGCAGCTCTCTTTTACTTCACATCACATTTTGAATCAAACTTTAAAGGTGAGGTGTGAAGTGCTCATCGTACATATGGGACTGGCCACAAACAACCTTTACGGAAGAGCACAAAAACATGCTCAACAAAACAATCACTGGCCTCCACACAATCACAGTAATACTCACACACATCACAGGGCAACCACAGATTATAGGCCACTTCTTCAGTAATTACTACTGGCCAGGCCTAAGGCATAATCTTGCAATTTCCTCTATGACGCTCAAAGCATGATACTCCATATAGGCACCCAACTCCACACGGATCCCTACGGCCTTTTCAGGTCTGGAACGCAAACATGAGACTTCAGATAAGAGATTAACCTTCAGCATGTGTATGTTGCAAAAACAAACATGGTTTATGTGGGTTCACTTCCTCTAGGCCATGACTGACCGAGAATTTGCCTTCCTCCTGCTCGTCAAACGTCATACACCTTGCTGAATCACTGTGGTGCACAGGCTCAACCACTTGACCTCACAGTGACACAGGGTAACAGACACACCAAACACCAGTATGCTTTAGCTCAGACAAACATATAGTATATTATTATATATTATTATATATATATTTGATTATGTATATCAGCTAATAAGCTAAGAGACATGATACAGTGTAGTCAGTCTAATTTAGAAACGTAGTGAATATAGAGGTACAGTTAAGTTAGTGTACACATAGTCCCAGTTGTAAATGTTCCTATTATCATTTTACAGAAATCTAAGTAAACAAAAAACTGATTATTAAAACTGGTGCTAGCTGGTAGAGTGTGGATAGCTGTTGGCACAGACAAACATTTTGAAATGATATTTGGGTCATGTTAGTTGGGCTGATCTTTTTACACTGCACATAACTGTCATCAGGCAAATAAAGCAATATTCATATGTGTCAGGGTCTGGGTAAAACCAACTCCGTTATATCAACCGCTTTGGTTCGGGTTCTGACACAAAAAACAGAATGTCTGATGGGTTCGCTTCGAGTTTTTAGTTTTCTCTAAGGCTGTTCTGAGGCTCTGTGAAGTGCCTCTTAAATTAAAGGAATCTTGCTGTTTCATAGAAATGAAGTTATAACATGAGGTTACAGATTTCTGTATAAAGTGCATAGTTAAAAGCAACACATCAAGTGATTTTCATGCTTACATTGCTTTATTGGTTAAAGGGGGGGGTGGAGTGGTTTTGTTGACATCCTCCTCTGGAGCCATGTTCGCACATGGATCAGAGCGGACATTTAGACTAAAAACATGGTGTAAATTACCTTGTTTTGAGTCAAATTGGAATGTTGGGGCTTACAGACACTTTGAATGTCACCACAGGAGCAGTATGCAGACTTTTATGTGTTTTTTCTGTTGTTTTTTCATGTTTGAAAAAGGACTCACCATTTACTTAAATTGTATTGGATTTGGCTGCAACACTGTTTACCCCTGAAACTCCAAAAGTGTTTTGTGAACTCAAACAGCCACCCCTCCATTTACATAGTAGTGAGTGGATAATGAGTGAATTTTCCCTTTTGGGTGAACTATACCTTTTAGAAACATCTCACTCAGTCCTCTCAAAGATGTACCTTTAACCTACATGTAGCTTCTTTCAGACATGCACTGAAGACCGGAGATCCTCTGCAGTTTCTCCATAAGCTGTGTATGTGTCTACTATCTGTGGACTTTCTCCGCCTGGCCCCCTAGTATAAAGTGTCAGAGAGATTCCTGCAGTATTCACTGCAGACGAGTTGGGGGGGTTGATGACACTTCTAACACACAAAAAATGAAAAAAGGAACAAAAAGAATACAAATATAAACAACCTTACAAGTAGAAAACACAGACAAAGTTGTCAAGAGAGTTTGTGGTGAGAAGACCCGATGCTGGTGTTGATGTGATGTAATCTGTGATGATCTTGGCAGCAGAATTAATGCGTTACGTGCTGCCCCTGCCTGCTGCACCATCCCTCAACTGAATCCTGCAGATGACTTATTCCTGTTGTGAACGCGTCTGAGCAGAAAACCTCCTTTTTTCGTTTTTCATGTGCAACAAAGGCAGACTGCGGAGAAAGTCTGGACCCAATTCTCACAAGATCCTCGGCAGGACATGTCTGAAAATGGCTTATGAGTGTGTTTCTGCACGTAGTGTTGGAGGAGTGATATGTTGTTATGTCTAGCAGGATTTATTAACTCAAAGCCTGTCAGCAATAGGACACAGCATAGCGTATACTCCCCATGTAATAATACAGGCCTTACCATAACAGCACAACTTGGTTGGCACATCGCTTAAACAGGCCTGTCATCCTCTTGTGCTGCCAACCATTCACTGGTGGCTAAGAGTTGTTAGTTCATTTAGATATGATATATAATCACAGACAGACACTAAACCAGGGCTGAGGGTTTTCATTCATTGTGTGCATTATTCAACTTTCTTCTATTTCAATTGTATCACTCTTTTTCCTCTTCAAGCTCATATTAGATGAGACCCATCTGCTTGACATTTGGCAACCACTGAACACATCACATTAAAACCTGTGACAGTAACAACAGCAAATGGAATAGTTATATAAAATATAAAAGATATAGGTTCTATATTGTCATTTATTATAAGAAATTCAGTTTAGCAGCAATTCCTGCTCAACAGCTTGTAAAATCCTAAAAATTGTGAAGGAGAATATGGGTAAGGTCCGGGGTGGTCTGTGCCCAGAACAAATTGAGACACAGTTTGGTTTGTTTGCAATGTGACTTTATTTTCTTTTGGGCCAATAATATAATGTTTAAATGACATCTAAGTAAAAATAATGTATTGCAAAGCCTTGCGCTTCAGTTTAGCTTTAACCATCTTGCCCACAATCATTTTTCAGACACTTGGTCCATGCCAGTTTAAGCCTACCAGAGGGGAGTGTGGTGAACAGGTGTTGACCAAGGTGTGAAGGAATCAAACCTGTTCTTTAAAGAGTGCTGTGTTGCCCCTTTGATGGAGAAAGAAGTCATTAACCACCAAGCACCTGTGTTTCAAATACAGAGCCAGTGGAGGAAGGAGAGATCTTAACACGCCACCCAGGATGCCATCAGTGATACAAAGGATCCAGTGAAGCAACCAAGCCGGGATGTAAGCCATGTAATCATTTGAATTTGCATAAGAGAAGTGGATGCGGTAGCTCCTGTTTGGCTGAAGCACACAAGTGTACAGCTCTTTCATCACAAAAGGAAAAGTGCTACGTTTAATTGCTGCGGCTAGTTTGGTTTGCTGAACCAGGAGCACCGATCTTCTTACTCGCTCCAGCAGCAACACAGGGAGTCGCTGAGCCTAAAATAACTGTGCAGTCATTCCAAAACAAAGATGATGAAAAAAAGAAAAGGAAGAAAAGCAATGAAATTCGCTGAAAGAAGAAAAAAAGAGAAAGGAAGTAAAGGTGTTCACATGTGGAAGTCGGTCCAGGATGCTGTTGATCCAGACCCATGCTCCTCGTTGAACCATCTGTTTAAAAGCAGCATATTCAACAGGTCATACACTTCCCTGCTTAATAATTGATGTAATTTAACAGTATAATACCAAGTAGGCCATGATATGTGGTTCTGTTTGATAGACTCTGGAAGGAATGTGAACCACTTGTATCTGTAAACGAGTTTTAACAGAGGAATTTTGTTCTAAAGATGTGTTTGGCCTTTTATGGAGTGTTTCATAAAACTTGAGCGAGAGAAGAGTGCAGGCTTAATTGATGAATTAATCAGTAAATGCCAAACTTCAAACACTTTATTACCATGCACACATATAAGTCTTTATTGTGTGTTCTTTGTTGCAGAAGGAACTTTCAATATGGTGGAATGAAAAGTCATGACAGTGATGTGTCATCACCCTGTTTCTTTCCCCTAACAAGATCTGCAAATTTGAAATTTGAATCTGAGCATCCATAACAATTATGCTGTCTCTGTCGTTTAATGAGTCGTTCAGTGAGTTTCAATGTCAGTAATAAAAAGGGGAGGATGGAAAGTCTGCTGCCGGCACCATGAGACCAGGACACAACACTGACACCTAGTGTTAGAGCGAGTAACTGAAGAGCTCCCCCCCACAGGCTGCTCACATCAAGTTTATTAATGGTCAATTACAGCAGCACAAGCCAGTGCCTGTAAGTGATACCTGACAATATAAGAAGAATTGTGTCGGTATGAAAATTACAAACAGAGAGTTAGCAGTTCACTGTATGTTTGTGTTCCCATGCTGAATAATCAAAACAAACACAAGGGAGGCTTGAACCAAAATATGAATTACGGATAGGGTGAGTGATGCTGATACAACATGAAGGTGACATTGTTCCTGAAAACCACACAGAAACAAATACACATGCCATTATATGTCATACACACACACACACACACACACACATTAGGTGAGCCTCTTAAAGCCATAGAGCAGAGAGTGATAATTATGCGTGTAAATTCCAGGATCCCTCTCAGCAGCTCTGCTGGTTGGTGTTGAGAGCTGCGTCCTACCGGCCCTGCTGGTGATGGTAACCCACATACATCCAGCTGTCACTCCCCTCCCACATTATACACTTTCACTGCATTACTGAAGTGCTTCCACCGTCCCGTATAAAGAAATGTGAAGACATGTGTGTGTACTTAAGTCGGTGTGTGTGCTTAAGCTGAAAAAATACAGGACCACCAGTAAACCTGGATACACACTGGTGAGGAAACATGTAGGCACAGGATATTTATGGTATTAATGTTTAAAGGGAAAATAAAATGTTGGTGGGTTTATAGAGACATGTCACCAAATGGAAAAAGAGCAATAACATCTAAAATCAAAGTGTACAATTAAGGAAAACATTGGCAGAACACGAGTATTACAAATACAATAGAGAAAGAATACGAAAAATAATAACTAATGATCGTACGTGTCACAAACAAATAAACTAAAGATACATACAAGCTGCATGCAATCTCCATCAAATGGAGATTAATTAGAACTCACTTTACCAATGAAGAGAGTGTGAAGTGGTTAAAAGCGCCAACAAAAAAGTGCATAGATCTTTTTTTTTGCTTTATTTGTTTTGTCAAAGTATTATTTGCAAGGTCAAGAACAAGCTTTGACTCTTCACAGTAACAGCGTCAGTCATTATTTGTTAATGACACCGATTTAAGTCTCTAAACAGGTTTTATAGCTAAATGAAAAATGTGGGCCTTCTAAATAATTGACCTTGAAAAGCATCAATATCATGAAGAATTTCCACAATAAAGAATTGGATGCAGTTTAATGATTTGAAGAGAACAGTTTGCAATTCTGACACCCAAAAACTTGGGATATATTAAAAACCAATCAAATTGTATAAAGACGGTTTTTGTCCCTTTTTCTCAACCTGCATTTACTGTATTTCCTAAATATCCAAGTTATTTTGGCCTATTCTTGTCCACTTGAGAGTCACTCATGACCCTGTGGAAAGGAACACCACTGTTACAAGTGTATTTTACCACTTTCACAAGCGGTGCATCTTTCTCAGATTAGAATGTATAACTCCTGTAGTGGTAAAATTGTGGCATTGGTAGAAAATTCACTGCAGTGAACCCGTGCTAGGTGCTTGACACAGGTTCACTTGGTGCAAGGACAGATTTGGCAGCTTCTCTCTGTTTGTTCAGTGTGAATCATATACAGCACAGCTTATCTGATTGCTTTATTGAGTAATCATGTTACTTTTGTGGGACATGTGAGTCATATTGATTACATTGGGAAATAAATGTTGTGTCCACTGTAACAGCAGTATTCTAAAAATCGAAATGGATGAAAATGGATGTAGCGCCACATAGCTGGTGGTTAGCAGGTAATGACAACACTTCCATGCATGCATTTAAGTCAATGTACACCCACACTGATGAGGTGCCATCAAATACAAAGTTGACCTCTTCCTTCGACGATCGCCCCATGAAGTCCTCCGTGAGGTCAGCATGACCACAACAACCACAAAAAACAAGTTCAGTTTCTCCCATGGGAATTACAGCAACATGTTTTCCCTTTCTTCTGAATGTTTATTCTGGTACGCATGGTGGTGGTGAGATTCTGTATCTGAGGTGCAGTGAACCAAGTCTGCCTTGAGTACATTCCTCTACCTGACTGATGAATGTGGAGCATGTAGGAAATGCGAGAGCTTCCGAACCACTCTGATGCCACACCTTTGCACGGGTCGCTGTGCACCTCACTTGGCTGTGCAGAAAATGGTGTGTGACAAACATCTGGCTGAGTTCACATCTGTGAATTAAAGCAGGGTGTCTCGGATGCTGAAGGGAGGAACACAATTTATTGAATGCAGCTCATGTCTGGCTGGGCAGATGGCAATCACATAATGCAACTATTTTAGCATCGCAGTGGAGAGGCAGGGATCAGCTGGTTCAGTCTGGGAGGAGACTAAGAGGGGGAAAAGAAGAGGAACGAGAGCTCTGTGGCAACTGGCCTGGTCTAACCTGGCCTGTACCAAGCTGTCAGCAAGGAGGCAGATGACAGCCACAGCAGAGCGGAGGAGAGGAGGGTGGCTGGTGGTCTGACTCCTGTTACATCATCGGTAGCTGACAGACTGTGTGGCAGACTTATCTGTCTGTGGTCTCGGGTGGCATTTGTCTGGACCAGCAGTGAGTCACACTTTCTGTTTACCTCAAAGTGAACCCATCCCTGAAGCTCCTCACTCGCCATCCAACGGCCTCCATTCACTGGCCGCATGAGGGCCGGTAGCAGGGTGGCTTCCACCCAGCGGCTTGGCATGCCAATGTCAGGAATGTACTGTGCCCACACCTTGCTAAGCCATGACACCTTTCCTGTGGTGTAGGAGCTAGTTCCTTTCAAAAGGCTCTCAGATGGAACCAGGGGATTAATTATAGCGCATGTACTGTACCCGCGCTTCCTCTGGAACAGACTTAGGTCAAACAGTGTTGAAAATACTGTTCTGCTTTTTGTTTTTGGCTATCAAGGTGCCACATTTGTAGGATTTGCCACATGAGACAATAAATGAATCCAGGGCTGTTTAGAGAAGAACAGGAAAGTGCTTGGGAAAGAGTTTATTAAAGTTTTCACTGACAACTTAACAGACTACCTGATGTGGCAAACCCCAGCCGCCTGGTTCTCTATGACAAAGGTCTGCTGTGTAGAGTTGTTCACAAAATGTTCTCAGTGTGGCACTGACACCTGCACCGGAAGAGTGAGGCTTTAGTTCATCTACCAGTGTTTTACAAACATTTCCTGGGGTCATTACTTCAAGCTTTGAAACAGTTTGAAAAGGATGTTGTCTTCAACCAGAGACAAACGTCTTACTATTATGGTTTGATATTTTCACCTGGGAGCAGTGAACATTTCACCTGTCACCTCTCAATCACAGCTACCGTTATGCCATTTGTGCTTTTCCTCAGTCACAGAATCACTACTTTTCTTTTCTTTCATACAGCAAATGTACAGATTGTCAATAAGCGTTGGTTCTCCTTATTTCCAGTTATTGTGCTAAGCTAAGCTAACCAGCTGCTGGTTCCAGGCACGTTTGCTTGTCTTTAAGTTATTGACAGAGCAACAATGAGGACAGAATAAAAAAAACATATTGAAAGAAAGAATAAATTAAAAATGATAAAGTTTGTGTATAACAAGGATGAGGTCTCAGCCTCTATCACATCACTAGCATATTACAACTCTCCTTTCCCTTCCTCCCCGGCTCTGCCTGCAGCAGTTGCTTGGCAGTGGCTCATGTGACCCCCCCATGAGCAAGTTCAACATTAACCAATGATGACAACATCCTCAAATGGTCAGGAAGCCCCATCAGTGGGACACAAACTCAGATTAGTGGCTCATCCCCGGTGAAAAGAGCCCCTGGCACCATGCCCTGGCTTCCAAATCTAAACCAGCAGCAGCGCTCTCGTGAGAATGACAGGGCTTGGACCACCGCTACATTTAGCCCCCCTCCCGCTCTACCTCTGCCAAGCAACTGCCTCACCCGCATCCTCTTTGTATCTCTTTCTTCCTCAGACTGTGTCTTTTGTAATGTGTACAATATCTAAATCGCCTTCTATTCAAAGGCAAAAAAAGATATTGTGAAATATATAATTGAAGATTTAATCAGAATTGGTGCATGGGAAACATCCAGCTCAATCCTTTGTTTACTGGAAGCTCATAGTTAGTAACAAAAATCTCTGAAACTGTATTCCCTCATCTATCTAAGCCTATTTACCTTTCAATCAATCGTAGCCTGCAGAGGAGGAACAGCAGACTCTGCAACTCTGTTTAATGGTCAGAACTGGGGGAGCATCAGCGTGGCTACAGAAGACAATGATGGAGCCAATCACGACAGCAAGGCTTTTGATTTATTAGAAGAAGCCCAACAAAGGCCCTGGATTCATTCCATGGGGATGAGGCCACATTTCCAGTAGAGCAAGACTAATCATGAATGCAAATAAGCACAATTAAAGCAACAAGAGCGAGAAAGGTGCTGCGACATCCTGTGGTAAACGTCTGGGAAAAAGGCACTTGGCACCTCTCAGGGTTTTCGACTTATCACTCAAAGAGCGACTGAAACACACTGGCTGCTGAGACAATGATGTATTCCCAGCGAGCAGACAGAGAGGGAGAGGATAAACCAAACTGAGAGAGTAAGAGATTAGCAGATAAAGTTTGCAGCTAAGGCAGCGTAATCATCTCCGCTAATTTGTTCGTTGCAGTTTGGGGCAACTAGATACTAGATACAATGGAATAACCTCACAAGCAGGGCGGGCTGTAGAGCAAAGTACATCATAAGAGGGAGAGAGAGGGAAAGATGTCGCTGATCTTTGACGAAATGCTTCAGAGGGATGAGCAGACTGAGAGGATGATGTCTTTATGTGCTATGTGACAGCTTTATTTGGATTGATCATGTTTGAGTTGTGTGGTGAAACCTCCAGAAGGGGTATCACTAACTCGAGTCTGGCAGCGCAACTGCTTTCCCTTCGTCTCATGCAAAGCTCCTATATAGCTCTGAAACTGGCATTCCTCATTATTACCGGAGATTGTTACCAGCCGCGACAGCATGGCTGGTATTGTTTTGACCCTGTGGTTGTGTGTGTTTGGGGGGGGGGGTCATCATGGCAAAAAATGGTGGTACTGGAGACACCTATCGGAAACAACCACAGAGCCTGGTTTGAGTACTTTGGCAGGTGTTTCTATGCCTGTGGACAGATTTTGTCGCAGCGTCTGCATCCCAACTGAGAAATGTACAGTCATGAAGTGTTGCAGGTGAATACTTGACTTTAAAATAAAGGCTAGGTAAGAACCAATTCACGAAGAGTGAGTATTCATGTAATAATGAAGGAATAAAGAATTTCTAGACATAGGTCAGAAAGTCGGCCTCTTGATTGGCATCTCTAGTTGCATATGCAGTCATATGCAATGGGATATTGATAATAAATCACACAAAGCCTCCCACAGACACAACCAACACCAGAGACAATAAATAGTGTACATGTCGATGAAGTAATACACAGCAAGTGAGAAAACAGAGCTCACACATGAAAATGTATATGATGCAGGTTTATAAAGATAATAATGTCCGTCTCAGGTATAGTATGTTTTTAAGTTTGATTATGCGATTAAGAAATTTGTTTATGTCAGAGGAGATCAGATGCAGGTAGTTGAAACTGTAAGTCAATAGCAGGAGATTTAGAGAAGTACACAATGGCTCCTGGCACAGAGCTGAACCATTCAGACTGGAGGCAATCAGGAATGCGGAAGAGTGTGCCAGTTCACACTGAAACATAAGCAAATACTCAATGAATGAGGCAGCTTCCAGGAAAAGCCAGAGCCCGGTGGAGATAGCTGCTAATCTGAGCATGAAGCAGAAAACCAAACAGAGGGCGACCGCAGGGCAAGTCACCCGAGCACGACGGCCAAATGCATCAGACACCTTTGGGTGATACCAAACCGCACGACGCGCAAGAAGCCTGGGAGCCACGGCAAAAGCAGAGCAGCTGGAACCCACCGTTGAAATAACTGACCACACAGAGAACATCAGTGATGAGTAACCATCCAGCCGCTGACTGTAAGAAGGAGTTGAAATGCATTACATTTCAAACTTGCAGTAGAGGATGTACAAACAGGATTCAAGGACCACCACTGCTGAGCAACTGGTTGACATTCAGAGAGTTCTTCAGTCGAAAAAGATTCTCGAATGGTTTTAAAGATAATTGTGCAAATTCAGGGAAAAACGTTATTGAAGGTTTTTCTGCCAAATGAGACCGAGCATTCAGAGAGGAAACCACTTCATATTGTGTAAGAGTCTGTGGCACTACAGTTCATCATTAACAGTTTCTCACTGTGTAAAACATGTACTGTTGGGGTTCTTGCTGTTAAATGCACGTTGAGCATGCAGAGCTGCGCATGTGTTGACTGCCATGAATGTTGAGTTTACCAGACGGTTTCTGCTGTTGCTAAAAACCTTCAGTTCTGCGACTTCTGTGTCGTGACTGTGGGCCTGTCACATGGATTTGTGATTGGATCTGTATATGGAGAGAGGATTCATTCTGAGGAGAGTCTAAACAATAACCCCAATGATCTTCTCTTCAGCTAACATTGTTTGGGATTTTTTATCTACTGGTGAAGATGTTTTTTTTTTAAACCACTAAGGTTTAAGTGAGAATTTCTTTTTTCAAACTGCATCCCCTGCTCTCCCACACTGGCTTGAGAAGTGATTCACTTGCATCTGATAGAAAATTAATTGCTCCTCACTCTGCGCTGTGTGTGGGTCGACGTCAGAGTTCTCTCCACTGTCTGTCTCTACTTTCCCATCGTCTATACAAACAGTAAAAATGCTTGATGTGACTGGACGACTCATTTTCCTTCTCTTGATTCAAATGACGGGGATGTTCAAGTTCTGTGCACCAAATCAACATCTGTCAATTCAAGGTTTATACATAACTTATCATGATTTTAATGCAGGGACACTAAAGGTCCAATCATTAATGGAAATACCATAAACCACTGAGCACCTTAAAAACCCTCTAAGAACAAGAATATATATATAGCATTATTAAAGTACTATAACATCATAACATTATGAGAAGAACACAGAAAAGCTGGCTTGACAGAATAAAGATTTTTTTTTCATGTGGGAAGAGTATATGCTTAGCATGGGAACCTTTACAGATTTTTCTTACAGATGTCGTACAGCTCTGTGTATATGATACAATTAATTTTTATGCGTCAACTTTGGGGCACAATGAAAACTTTCTGAGGAACTTTTCTTGCCTCATTATAGAATGCAAAGAAATGTTTTAAAATATATATGTACATAACAATTATTCATTAAAATGTCTAAAAATGGCTAGACCGATCTTATATATTTTTTTGACTTACACACATATTTTCAGAAATGTTTCAAACAATGTTCAAACCCGGATAAATTAACAAATTTATCCAAGGTAATGGGACGTTTCATTTTCTTCGCCTTTTAATTGCATTATAACAGCTTTACCTGTGGCTTTGCCCATCACGGCTATAACTTACGGGGGCTAACGACATATGACAAAGTGAAAACACGTTAGCCGGTTAGCCAATCACTTTTTCCTTTCATGATCATTCATAGCTGCTTACTGTATAATGTGAATAAAGCTAATACAATACCTCATCAGTGACCATGATATCTCATGCTGCTTCACAGCCTCATCAAACTAGGTCTTGACTGAAAGAATATAAGTTACATATTGTAAACCCCGATCATATCCCACATCAAATTGCTACAACTATTTGCATTGCCCCTCAGTGTTGTTTTATCATTATGTTGCTTATAATATTGCATCACGAAGCAAAGGCTAAAACAGCAAACACGTATTCTTCTCTGGGAACCAATATGATCGTGGACAGACATTGGTCTTTCAATGAATTACTGCCTTAGCAAAGTCTAACAAATGTCCGGGGATTCCATTCACAGAGAAGTGGACAATAATAGAAAAAGCCAAAAAGTCCGCTCACACTACTCTAATTCATATTGACAGGAAAACAATAACAATGTGGTCACTTCACAAACAAGTGGAAAACACGGACGTGGGCTTTCCCCATATTTTTGTTTGTGGAAAAGCTTGTTTGTCCTCAATATGTCACATTCTTCACCATCAATGGCACAACACCACATGGCCTTGACCTAATGTTGTGGGTTTCCTTGGAGTAGTAAAGCATATTTCACAAACACACATTTGTGCACCGTTTCACACAAACAAGTGTAGCACTGATAACTGTGAGCACTTTTCATTGAATGTCAACATACTTTGTAAAAACTCTATCGACTGACTTCCTGAAGATGATGTTTTGATGCAGTAACTCACACACACATGCACACAGAAATGCATCCAAAGATATTACTGCCCACCCACAAGGAAGTGAGCACCACATAAGAAAATAATACCGTAAACAGGAAACATGGGCGTAAGAATGCCAAATGCGTTCTGCAGTTTCAGCTCCAGTCTGTCCTCAGCACAGCAGCATCTATTTCTGGGAAAGAATGTGGAGACAGCCAGAAAGCAATCGCCACTGGAAAGTAGAAAAAAAAAAAACATTTACTCCTGGTTTTGGAGTAAAATAAAATTTTATTATACAGTCAAATAAATGACAAGTCTAATGAGTGACGGGAGATATGTAGAAGTGATGTTTGTGAGCTCAGTAAAGATCATGAAGGAGCCCAGTTTTCCATTTTATTGTCTGCAGCTGTCTGGTTGAGTCAGTGGCACAGTAGATTGGCGAGTGGGCAGCTTTTCTAGCAGACCTGGCACTTTGCCAGGTTTTGGTTCTCGTCATTATCTATGCTTTGTGTCTCAGTGATGGCCACATGCACATAATGAATAGGCAACTCTTTTCCATTAAAATAATACCCTCATCAAGTGGGCTCCTGTCAGCAAAGTAGCATCCGTGCCCAACTGAGCTCCGGGCTTCAAGAGCACGTGGGCCAAAGACTGGAATTTTATTTGTTTCACAGGAATCAACTAGTTAGTCATTAAAACAGGCTGCTTTCCATGGAAGATGATGAGCAGATAGAAAAAAGGGATTTAGGAAATGTTGCCGTAAATTAATCCCGGACAAACCAAGGCTTTGGAAAGTTTTGCCTTGTTGAGATGAAGTACAAAGGGTGGACAATAAGAGAAGTGGACTTGAAAGACGAGGTTAGACAGAGTATAAGGAGGGGGTTGGCGGCTACTTGTTAAGTTTGCCAAAGGAAAGATGCATCCTTTTCAGTCTCAGGGAGATTAGACATTTCTTCAAGTGACAAAAAACCTTATTAACCTCCGCCTGACCTCTGAGGATTGACCTTTGACTTGTGACCCCGTCATCGCTGCGCTTTGCTGCTGTTGGGAGTCATCAGCATGAGCCTTTTCATTACAACTAACTGGTTGTGCCAAAGGAAAGAGGAGAATGTGAGGATTGTCTGGGAAGTGTATGGGACAGACGATGGAGGGATAGAAGTAAGGGGGAATGCACCAGAGTGAAGAGTTTAATTAGAGACGCAGCACCTTTGGTAATCCACTCTCACCCTATTCATGAAAAGAACAAGGGTGGGAGGGATGGGCAGGGAGAGATGAGAAGTTTTTAACAAGAGGTCAGAGAAACGTTGGCTTAGAACATAGGCCTTTATCAAATCCACTGGCAAATCCGCAGATTAGTTCATTCCATTGTTTTCAGGAAGCCCGCTCCCACCGACCCAGAATGCAGGAGGCGGATTTAGGAACTTTGCAAGAGCTCCAAGCCACTGAGCTGGATGGCAGAGTGTGTGTGCATGTGTGTGTTCACGTGTGTACATGGGGGATGACACAGTGAGGAAGGGGTTGTCAGGAAGGCTTGGGCTCAAACGTGAAGCTCTGACCAAAAGATTCCAATGATCGCTCATGACTTTCTGGCCACCATAAGCAGACGGATGGAGGGCCGCTTTCCCACTGCGACCTCTCCATAGATAATATGTACTTTGGAAACTGTCGTCCGTCATGGTTTCATTAAACCTTTTTTTGATATTTACATAGCCTGCTGAGCTGCTCTCTATACAGAGTCCATTTGGTCAAAATGTGAAATTCTCCTCCTTGAATAAACACTACGCTTTCTTCTCTGCACAGTCCCTTTACCACAACCAAAGTCACGGACATTTTATACAGAGCGATGGTCAAAACACTGGTGGACAGCAACAAAAAAATTTAAAATTATTAAGTCTTCCTTCTTCTTCTTTTCTCTCCTTTTTCTCTTTACCTGTTCCTTGTCACAGTGTATCTCCAGCACTATGCTTCCTGTGTTATTCAGCCTGGGGAAATGGGGCATTTGAGTGATGACAAGGACCAGGAATCACTTGCAAGCACTGAATCTGTCTTAGCACACTTGTGCACCTATTTAGAGTAAGTGTCTTTCAACTCCAAAACCAGCGTGGAAGAGAGAAAACACATTAGCAAAATAGGCGGAAAGCCGAGACACAAAAACCAAATGATTTATTATAGCTTTCAGCAGAAATACCTGTGCAGGAGTGCTGGCCCTCAGGTGCTTTTCTTGCAGAGGATAGAGCAGGATAAGAGAGTCAGTGCTGAGAGATGCACTGGAATGAGGAGCCTCGGAGTCTTTGGCAGGAGGCGGGAAGAGAAGATGTTGGAGGTGCACTTCGCAGGTGGGGATTTCAGGGAGAGCAGAGCCACTGAAGGGTGGCTGGGAAACATTTTTGCCAAAGGGATCTCACTTGTTTTCTTAAACATCACGTATTCATGACCCGCAGGATGGTGGCTGTTGCTCGTGTCTGCTTTCACTGATCACTATCTAGAAAATACAAGAACACCTTAACACCTGTGGTGAACTGCATGGGACATTATTTTCCATGTGCAAACTTGAACACGTACATTTTTTTTCACATGGAATTTTTGTCTCAATTTACTCGAACACCATATATTGTATTAGAACAAAAGGTAAATACATACAAAATCCTGTATTGCCATTTAAAGGTTCAGTGTGTAAGATTTAGGTGAAAGGAATTTTTGGCAGAAATTCAATATAAAATTATTCTAGTGATGTTTCTACTGGTGTGTGTGGCAGTAGGCCATGCCACGGGGTTCCCACCACGACAAACCAGTCCACCCATTGCTTGCTCAGCAACATCTTTTATTTGCAGCCCAACAGAACATACAAAACCTGGAACTTAAATGGTCCAGCACTTTCTGCTGGACCTTCAGCTTCACCAAGTCCCTCTTCCCTAGTGTGTATGTCCTCCCAAGGCAGCTCTGCTGCTGCCTTTTCAAATCTGAGGATCAATCAGCTAACAGCTCTCACCTGTGCTGACTGATCCTCTGTGGTGCAGGTGAAGGTGCTCTCTCCGCCCCTTCACCTCCACAGTGTGTTTCATCTAAACTGCATGAATTGTTGTTTGTTGTGTGCTTCCTAAATTGCAATCTGAAACAAAATTAGCCAGATTAAATGTAACAAAGACATTAACCATGGTTTGGATCTTGTTCCAGACTTTCAGTACAAATGACCTGAATGTTGAGGTGAGGGTTCCATTGACCAGCTGATAAAACTACTAAGCGTAAAGGGCCTAAACAATTTGCTTTTGTTTCTGTTACAGGTTTTATTAAGGTTTCATGATTGATATGAACATGCGTGACTAAAGGCTATGACTTTTTGATCAAATCTACTTCATAATATAAGTATGTAGGGCTGGGCAATATGAAAAATCTATATACAAACCAATATCCAGATTATTTCAAACTTTTACCTTCATTACAATTAATGATCAATTCACGTCACAAATGCAACCACATTTAATTAGTTATTAATTGATGATTTCAATGAGTTTTAATGCGTGTCTCATAAACTCTAGAGCGAATCAAACAAACACAAAGTAAACTACAAGTCCTGTATGTGTCCTAATAATTTCCGATTAGTGATGGTGTTCATTGATAACGTGTAAAGTGAGTTCTGATTAGTGGGGAGTGAGGACATGTGGTAGGGTAATACAGCACGGTGCATTGCGGAAACCCGACAGTTCAAATTGAATATGCTCAAAAGTAATAACCGACGTGAGCAAAATTAAGTCAGTTAGAGGTTGTAAATGTCAGTTTTGATACATGTTCTGTTAATTGCCAAGCCCTCCTTTATATTTTTCTTAAAAGCAGTATACTTCTAAATGTATTTGTTATTTGAAATTAAAGCCCTAGGTCATGGTCATTGTAATGTTTAATGTGAACATTAATTGACCTCCTGTATATGCATGACTTTATTCACTGCACTGCTGCAAAATAAGCAGACGTAGCGATGCTTCCAATAAAGTTGCTGATGGGCTGGTAACATGCTAAAGTTAAATGTTGGCTAGCTGACTAGTATGGCTATCAATAACGTACATGCTTACCTCTGGATGGGCTGTGATTTCATAATAAGTCTTTGTAACCTCTTCTGCAGTGAACAGTTGTCAGATGTTTGCACTTATATGTAGGCTTCTCTGTGGGACAGATCAGGGGATTTTGCCCGAATTGGATTGCGACAAACAGGTTTTATGAGGCTCTACAATACAAACATGTGTCACATCTGCAGTCCAGTGATGGCTGGGAAGACAGTTTTATTTTTTAGGGAAAGTCCTCAGTAAAAGTTTTTTTTAGGTATTTTTAGGACAGTATTACACATTGTTCAGTGCAGCCTATAAATCCACCGACCAGAGACAATGATGCCCGCCCCCCCCCTTTCCCTTAACGGCATAACTTCATCATTCCTGTTGCCATCTAACTTATGTCTTGCATATAGATTAATAATATTACTATTAAGCTCAAACTTTTTGAGTTAACGTTTATTTAAATTTTTGAATGGTTTTGACTCAACTAAAAGGAGCATGCCAACAAAAGCCATTTCTGGGAGTAAGAAAAATCTTGCAGAGGAATTCCAGTATATTTCAATTTGCTAACATGAGTGTACAAATGAATGGTACTTGCAAATCCTCCTTATTGCTCTTTCTGGAGATTTCTTAACCTCCTCTCTGTCCACCTCAGCAGATGGAGATCATTTTATTTTTCAGTGAGATAGTATTTAGTATAACTCTGGTCACATGAAACAGTTATTATGAGGACAGTCAAAATCAAGACAGAATATAAACATTCAACTTAGAGACTTGTGTCGACCTTAGGAGCCAAACTATAGGACCGCTGGACGGAGCCAGGACCCATAAAGGTTTGGATCAACGTATTATACAGTCATTCATGTCCTGGTCAGATTCCATTCTATTACTGTCAGGTTCTATTATGTGTAATAACCGAGTAGACCTGAAAACTCCAGGCTACCTGAGCTATTTATTATACTGCAACAAACTACAAAAGCTGATTTTAAAAGAGTTGCATCTGTCATCTATCACTGTGATTAAGTTAGCCATTCTGTGATTTCAATCAACAACAGAAGAATAACAGGATATATTTTGTTAACTTTCTTGGAGGATGGACTTCCAGGTCTTTTTGATTTTGGGCACAAATGTTCAGATTAACTCGAGTGCAGACAAGTGTGTAGTTATGGAGGACTGTTCTTAGCTGTTAGACCTAGAGGCTAGTGAAAGTATAGGCAAACAAAATCACCATGAGTAATCTTCAATGCTATAAAGTACCTCTGAGGACATGCTTTACAAGGCTGTAGGACTCAATCAGACTTTGTATTGCAGTTAAACCAAACTAAACAGAGCTGCCCACAATACAAAATATAACTCTGGTTGACTAAACAAGCCTGGGGTTTTGTTTAGGTTGCCATGGATGCCAAGTTACTCATTTGTGATGTCTGCAGCTGTGTCTGTGTATTTTCCTGATGTAAATCGTAGATGAGGAAATGTTCAGACATGAAACTAAACACAACATTTACTGCTTCTTGTTGTCCTTGTGGTCAATAAGCCTCAGGGGCTCCTGCACTTTTGTGTAATTCTTCTGCTCATTCATAGAATCACACATTAGCTTCAACTCTCAGTTTTCATTTTGACGCACATCTCGCCAGTGTCAGATCCTGCTGCAGTTTGGAAAACGTCATTGGCAAATTGAAGGAAAAGTAAATATTTAACTAAAACTTAAAAATAATTTTCCACCTCACAAAGAGGACCACACACACGCACACACACCTACACATGTGCATGCATGCAAAACACACACAAACACACACATGCCAACACTTATGCACACATGCATGTTGAGTGCAAAACTCACACACGCTCCTGCTTTACAGAAAGCAAGTATTTATAATCATTTTGAAACAATACCAGGTATAAATCTAAAGTATGGATGAACCATGAATGAGCATCAGTGTTACAGCACAGTTATGACCTCCTGCCACACTGTGCAGTGTCTCTGCTGCAGGGCTTCTTGCTTTAGTGACAGCCGGTGTTAACTCGACAAAGCACTCGTAGTTTCTGCTTGAGCCGTGAGGGTTCCTGCGACAGGCATGCAGTTGTCAGCAGGCAGAACTCAAAGTATTGAAGTGGCCAACAGAAACAAGTCACACTTCCTGGTGACGTAGTAACTGTGCCAAATAATTTTGAAAGAGCAATGGCCTGTGGGAAAAGTCCAACATTTGGCCGAACCACCAACTGTGTATCTCGGTCACTTAGTCAGATCCTTTTTAAATAATTGCAATGAAATGCTGTGTCTGTAGTGCTGGCACTGTTGTTGTGGTTAAGCTAAAAAAGGAAATGTTTTTGGGCCTTTTTACAGTTGCTGTAAAATAGGTGATGGACCCCTCCTTAAGTCCTAGGAGGTTTTATTATGGTAATCTATGAGTGGCTAATGTTTTGATGCATCATTGACGTGAAAACCTTCTTCTAAATGTATGTATATGCTTTGAACCTCACCACCGCAACAACTGCTATACATGCAGTCTTGGACAAGCATCGGCCCTGTACTTTGTCTCCAATATTGTTTTGGCTCAACACTTTCCACTGAGATGTTCACTGTTAGCTAGGTGTGTACACAGCTACACACACACCCACACCCACACATGCACAGCGCTGCTTTCTTTTAAAGCCACATCCTGGATCTCCTCCCTCAGGGGAGAAGATTTACACTGTGGTTGTCCTTCAGGTGCACCATAAGAGCTCTGCATTGAACCATCTACTCTTACAAACCCGTAGTTTCTGACTTGGTTTACAGTATGATGGATACAGCGGAAAGAACAGAGAAGTGGAATATCTGGATTTAGCTATGGAATCATAGCTTTGTAGAAATTTTAAACTTTCATTTACAGTGAAGTAACTCGTTTTTTTTCAGACACCAAAAGCCCACAATTATGAAAACTTGGGAAAATAACAGCAAGAGGTATTACTCACACATATAGAGTTCTTATAAAATAAAATACAGTATTCTTTGGCTGCTGGGCAAGGCCACAGGAGAAAGCAGTGGGGGGGTTAATTCAAGCACCACACATTATCCAGGTTAACTGCACTCACTTGGCCTTTAACATTGTTGCTGTAAGCGAAATGCATGTGAAAATCTATTGTCTTTTGCCCTGGTTTTTACTCATGTTTAAATAATTTTGGGTGCTGCGAACAGTTTACTGACATTGTCAAAACCCCATCAACCTCCCACAATACTCAGTTTTATGTGGCTGTATAATTTTAAACTTGACAATAGCAAGAATCTGGACAGTAACTCAGCTGCATTCCATTGTGGACCAGAGGAGACATCTGCAGCAGAAACATGTGGCAAACTGCAAGTTAAACCATTCAACTGTCACTGAATTTCTTAAACAGTAAGTGGTGTTGTTTCAGTATAATTCAGTATGATTCGCTGGCCACATTGATGCAATGCAGAATTTAAGAAAAAGATGTGGCAAGAACCAGCACAAGTCAAAGTGGCTGAGCTTCACAAGGCATAACAAAGGAGAATAAATTACTGTTGACATGCTTTGTGATACATCCACAAATAACTGCATATAGGTTCAAGCTTTAGGTTGAATATTGCCAAAGGCTCATATTATGAAACTTTGCAATTTCAATGCAGATAATCTGTGAAATAAACATTTTATGTAATGTCTCAAGGCTCCAAAATCTAAATTATTTTTTATGTGTGACACTGGATTGTCTGTATATATGTATACTATATACACAATACTGAGATAGTAGCATGTTACATCAGTTAACAAATACAAATGACTAGAGATGATGAGGTAAAGTTCATGCTTGTGATTCCAAACTGGCCATTATATTCAATTCATTCACTGTTTTATTCTGTGACAGCCTATGTAGACGATTGGCTAGCAATAAACACCACCCACCGATCACAGGGGCCACCAATCTACAATAAATGATGCTTCAACTTCCTGCGGCCAGCACAGTGTCAGCTTACACATCATCAGCATTCCTGAAGTCATGCCCAGTGCAAAGGTCTATTTACGCTGCCATAATAACACAATTGTTCAAATGGGCTGTATGAAATATGAAATGAAATGGGAGAGGGATGGAATCCAGAATGATATGCTTGGTTTCAGAAAGGAAGAAATCGCCTGTCTCGCCTTGTTTAACGTATGCAGGCAAAATAAATCACAACGCAGACAAATGTACACTTCTTTCCAATCTGCCAACATTTAATGCCTTTGAGTGGTTTCTTGTCACAGGGCACTCTGTCAGATGCAATCACGCACAGCAGACCTTCTTCTTAGAAATAAACAATTCACAATAGAGGTAGCACTGCACTCGAATGTAAATGGTCGCCCTTTGGGCAACTTTGTAACAGAGTATACATATTGACATTGTGTTGCAATAATATGTCTGAGATTTGGCAGTTCCGCTGACCTTGGATAAATTCTGAGAACTGACCGGCCAGATGCCATCATGTTTGTGTTTCATGCTGAATATCAGAAGCTATGAGTGGATTGCATTGAGTTTTTACTCAAAGCACAGTCTTAATGAAACATGACAAGATTAGACTAGCTATTGGTCTCTACACATAAACAATTACTATGGAAGAAGTGGACACAGAGGTCTTCTCCAAAGCAGGTTTCCAAGGTATTACATCCAACACAAGAATAAGGGGAAAAGTGTTTTTGTCTGCAGCATTTCTGTCAAGCACCAGATAAAATCATTGCAATGCCTAATGGAGAGGTATGCATGGCCTTCGTGGAACAAAATAATGGATAGCCCAACAAAGCTGTTGCTAAAATAAAAACCTGATGCTCACATAAACTGTTGCTCCAGAACAAAAGAAGCATGAGTATTTGTTAACCAGGCGCCTTAAATATACTGGGTATTGAGGTTTGAGTCCTGCTATGAATCTAAATTGACTGTAGGTGTAGAGGTGAGTGTGAATGGTTGTGTGTTTTGTTCTGCAATACACTGGTGACCTGTCTAGAGTGTGCCCCGTCTTTTGCCAAATGTCAGCTGGGATTGGCTCAAGCCTCCCTAGACATGAATAAGCAGTATAGATAAAGGATTGATGAATTCATGGATTCTTGCCATGGCTAAACTAAAGTTGTTACACTCACACTGTTTAAAAATATTTGACTGAAACCTGTTTCATCAGTGGCAGGTGATAGCAGTATTTGCAATGCTGCTATAATGTTATGTGGTGTACTGTCAGACGGTCAGAATTAGATGTGGTTTATATGTATTTTCATGCCATGTTCCTCCATTGAAATACTTGTGTAAATGTGTCACTCTAAACTCATGTACCGCCTGCCATTACTCAACATCTCCCCATGAGTTTAAATGATTATGTATAGTTGTACAATAGGTAATGGTAAGCCAAGCAATATGTCCCGTAATATACAAAACACCAACGTGAGCCAAGTAAAAACCACGTTACAGTCCATCTGTGGTGAGAGCGTCAGCTTCCCACGAAACAACGCTCTGGGGGCCAAACGTTGCTGGATTTGTGGCCAGGGCCACACTGCATTCTGGCCTTTGCATGTGTCATAGATCTGCCCGGTCCCCTTATGGCGGAACAGTGTGTCCAAAGCTGGGAGAAAGGGAAATCTTCCTGAGGTCAGGGTAGTACAATACACGAGCTGGCGCTCAAATAAAACTGGTTTGTTTTCCTTTAAAGGAGGTTGAGGTTTTTGGGTTTCAGTCCATCACCCCCACACCACATCACCTCCACTCGTCTCTGTTTGTCACAATGGAAGCCTTATGGTGAGTGCAGTTTGACCTTTTTGATTTAACACAAGGTTGTGATTGGCAGAAAGAATGTTTCATCGTGACTGGAACTCTAATTTGGTCGACATAAATGTCAGCTGTGTGTAACTTTGGTGAAGAGGGACTGAAAACATAGTCCCATTGTTAAAAGTGCTTCTGAATAAAGAACACATTGACTGCTTGCAAAGACAATTCATTTATGAATGGCCAGTGCAAAAGTGTGTGTATCTGTCTTTCCTCTTTCTATAACATATTTTTTGCAGGGTCATGGAGGGCCATTGCATACACTCAACATTCACTGAGATAGAATAAGACACGAAAGTAATTTCCAGTCTTTATAAATAGTATGGTCAAAAGAAATATAGACAAGTGAGTCATCTCATTTTACAAGGTCTTATAACAGAAGATGTTTGTTTTAATTGTCAAAGCTCTATTAAAGTCAGTGGCTAGCAACAGAAGAAGTCCTGAAGAAGAAGTTGTAATTTGCTCTCATGTCACGAAAGAGATTACGCTTCAGGGTGAATGTACTCTGTTAACCTGGAGAGACAGAAAATCCAAAATAGTTAAAGCTCACTGGGTGTAATGGTCAGCAATGGTCAGTAATGGCCGGTGGTTTGGCGAGATCTGCTCCTCGTTACACAGCTCTTCCTGTCCACACACATACTGTATAATAAAGACTTCCGCAGTAAATTGGATACCACTCCACTCTCACCAGCACTCTTGTGTTTCTCATTCCCTCTCTAACCCCCCTCTTCCATTCTTACTTTCTTTCATTCTTGCTTTCTCTCTCTCTTTCTATCTCACTCTTTCCTTCTACATACTGACCTTCCCAGGCTGGCCTGGGTCTTTATATTTCAGGCTTTGAGGCTACATCTGAAACAAAAGCAAAATTATGGGTCTGGTTTGGCTTGACGAGAGCGCAGTGACCCCGGCATGTGGTTTTCTTAGGCCAGACCAGAGAGAGGTGAGGTGGGGAGAAGAATTTGTGTGAATCTAGCTGTGTATTTGAAGAAAACCCTAACCGCAGCAAATTTGAATGTGTCATTAGCAGGAGGGGGTGATCTAAACTTGGGCTGGCCAGTGATGGAGTAAAATCTATATACTGCCGAAGATACCACGTGCTATTTCTTTTTCGTAGAGAGTAATTAAGGCGAATGTTGGGGCCATAGCCTTGAGAGTAAGCACGCTACTTATCACCTCATCAATCTTCTCACCTCCTCACCACTTGTCCAATGAAGCTGTTGTTTCTTGACACTTCTGTCATCTGTTGCTCAGAGTATTCAATGTGAAGTGGACTGGTTTTAATGTTGTGCCAATCAAAGATTTTTTTAAAGGATTGTTGCAGGTGCTGCAGGGTCACAGGAGTCCATGCTCTCTTAAGTGCGTGGCGTAACGCCCCATTGTTGCCATTCCAAAAAATAGGTGTTCCAGTGAAACAGATATAAAAAGAGAATGATTTATTTTGAGACCTTACGCAGATGGATCACCCTAAAGTAAAACAATCGGCGAATAAAGCTCCAACTTTCTTCCTGTGTCTCTGAGAGTTTCCTACAGTGGGCCCTGCATCGTACTGTGTGGTCTTGAACCCTATTTAGACCTAGTGGGTGACCACTGTACAATTAGGTATGCCATGTTTCACAGCAGCAGCAGAAAGTGGAATTCCTGTCAATGAAACAGACCTTCTCATGTTTACTGCTCACATTTTCTTCCCACTATTCGTGGCACTGCACCCGACCTGGCTTACGGTTGATTGTATCAGGCGATATGGATAACACAATTATAAAAAGCCCACAAGACACCCCATGTTTATGTAACTGCAGATCCTCCAAGGGAGAAACTCAATACATGTAAGAGTGAAAGTTGATGCCCCAGATGGCAACTTCAGAGCAAACAGAGATTATATGTTTCTTGGCTTGACAGTGTTTGAAGCAGATTATTTCAGGATGACACGGTTCATGTCAGAGGGTAAAGTGGTTATAATCTAATAGATTTTCAGAATAAAATAATCTATTTCACAACACACACACACAATAACACAATAATAACACACTAATTATATACAAAAGTTATCACAATCCTTTCTCATCCGTCTTAATGTCAAAAAAAATATTTCATGATTTGTACATACATTAACATTTGAAGTACTGATTCTATATTTTCCAAAACACAAAACTGTGAAAAATTGGACCATCCAGTGAGGATTTCATGAGGTGTCTGAAAGACAGTATGCACAATCTTGAAATATTCAGACTTTTTTAGAACAGGGCATTGCCAAGTATTTGACGTGTTTATAGATTTTAGTCAGTGATTTTTGATAGATGACAGCTGAGGACACCCCCCAAAGACTGACCAGACAATCCTGCTTTTGAGGAGTGGGTTGGGAATTTAAGGGGGAAGAAGGACAACAATGAAGAAACATCACTTTATGGTTTCAATCCCTTGGGCCAGATGATGCCATGCTTCATTCATGATGGTGGGAAGGAAATTTAAGCATCAAAGTGTAGAGGGAGGTTTTACACCCATGATGGTCTCGAGAAAAACCAGCAAAAAGCCACAGCTCTGGCATCATATGTTGAAATTATCGTGTGAACTCCTCTTGCCTCATCACTCTGCAGCCCAATTGCACATCCTTGAGATTAAACTGTAGAAGCCGCCATGGCTGCTTAGCAAAGGCCAACCAAATGTGACGGTTTCTCAGAATCCACAATGCATTCAAACTGGGCCTTCTCACTGTCTTCTTCAGTTACCATATACCACACACACAGTCCATTCAAAAACACAGCCGGCATCCATATATTACTCAAACCAGTTGAGTGATTGGCAATGAGCTGTTTTTCATATAATATACTTTTGCTTAAGTGGTCAATCAGAAGTTGAAACCTTGACAGACATATATGTATATATATTCCATATTCCTATTGTGGAACATACACTCCATAGAATTCCTTAACCAAATATAAGGGAGAATTCTCAGATTTGTTTTAATGACTTTAGAAGACTTTGAGCTCAACAAGTGGTTGATTTGCTTGCAGGTCCATCTTTTTGACAGTGCAGTTCCAAAGGGTGACTGGTGGTCAATGTCTGTACCACCCTCTTTGCACATTTAGTACATGCCTCTGCGAGTGGGAGTGGGCACTGGCCAGAACACACTCTGGGCAGAAGGTCTGTGTGTGGTCCATGGAGCTCCCACGATAGTCTGGTGTTGTCCAAAAGAAAGCCAATGCCAAATCCACAATGTACGTAAAAATGAAATAACATTTCCATGAATTCAGGAAATCAAACTTCGAAGAATATACAAAGGGACATGTGCCCTCCTAGAATTTGCTGTAAATATTTTTCACTGGTTTGTTAGTCTGTCAGTGTCCCTGTCAAAGAACTGTCACTCTAGCTATTTAAAGGACACATTTCATTCCACCCCAATACAATAATAAACAATTGACAGCAAACATTAATAAATTGGAACACCTCTGAGCTTTTAGTGCTAATAGAATCTGATTTTAAAGTAAAACAGACACAGAATGACTTACATCTTTATGATTTTCAAATGAGTAACAGGGGTGATAATATAGAACAATAGTGCAAACCACAATGATGACATTTTCTGGGATGAATACTTTGTCCCCATAGTCATGTCTCAGAGGAGATGGCAGCGGCTGCCTCTTCATCTTGTGCGTTCCCCTGCACACAGCGGGTCTGCTCTTAATTGTGGCAGAGAGAACATCGGCAAGACTCATTCTCTTCTTCATTTCATGCCACAGACACACCAGAAAACAGCTACAGTAGTTTCTGCAAGCTACATTTTCCAGGGAGAAACAGCCACAAACCCAAAAAAGCAAAGCGCAATGTCATCACCCAGGAATCTGAGAAATACCAGAAAGTCTGCCTTTTGTGACAAAAATCATCTGTGAGCACAAACAAATGTGGAGCACAAACATGCCTTTTAATTGAAAAGGCAGATGGTCCCATCACGGGCGGGAAAACGGGGAGCGGGGACTGTGGAAAACAAAGCATCCGTAGCCACCACGACCCACCATTTCTGTCGCTCTGACGGGGAGACAGGGTCTGGCGTTGGAACCCACAACACTCGAAAAGAAATCACCATTGTTGCCTCAGTGAGACACACAGACAGATCAATTCACAAGAAAAAGTTGTATTGGGTTTCCGGGGAATGTTGTTTATCCACTTCATCATCATTGTTGTGTTCGTCTTCTGCTCTTTCTTTGATAGCTTTGGGATTTAAGCCTCCACCGCCCCAACTCGAAACCCCAAATGCAAAGAGATATTGGTCGACATTTACATTTACAATTAAATAAACACAGCAGAGACTCTGGAAGCAATCTTTGGAGTAATCATCATGTAAACGTTAATTTTTTGGTAGTTGCCGTAATCTGAGGAATTCCACAGGGTGAAATGTTGCAAGTGATATGAAAGACATGGATGAAAATGTTTTAAGTTGGATGGGATTATACTGAAGCATTCAGAGGAACTAAATCTCCCCTAAATATGCCTTCCCTCCCCGACTGGTCATAGTAACTGGATCCTCTGTTTAATAGTCGGCTGTAGCAGGGGGACCGACTGAGTGGTTTCCATTCCGTTGGGCTGTAACCGATTGTCCCAGTGACCACAACAAAGGATAAAAAAAGGAAGGAGGGTGAGGGGATAGAGAATAACCCCCCCGGCTCAGTATGGACTGGAGAACTCTAAGATCAATGACTCAATGGCTTCCAGAATCTCCCCCGGCTTTTACTACATTTTAACCCTAACCTTATCTGTAGCATCTGCTTCATCCTTACCACAAAACAAGTCAAGGCTGTGTGATACAGAGTTTGTATAACATCATCATACATGCAGGATATGGCGTCTAACAACCAGTCTGGCCCGTCTGAACTTTACACTGAAAAGTCAGAATCAAGAAGGCTTGATCTATTTAATGCATCCAGACATGAGAGGAAACAGAGAACATCATCACAGAGCTCGACCAACAATGTAGGCCATATGTCCATTAAGTAGGCATTTTGTTCTTTTTCTGTGTGTAGTAGTAGACGTGAGTCTTTGCGGGGCTAAGTCAACAGACGCATGGTACACAGAGTCAACGTTACCGTGATGAAGTGGCATTACCCTCAGAGACCTGCACTTCAGGTGTCCATACTATCTAGGGTAACCATTAACCGAAACCCACTTTGTGTGTGGCCTAGTGCCAACATTAAGAACGTGTTGATGGATTTCCCTCAACCCTCTGAAGTTACAAAGGCAGCCTGTTGAAAAAACAAAATGCGACACATTAATTATCATGGGCAATGCTATGCTATGGTATTTGTCACACAGAGAAGCTTCATAAGTAAGTGTGCCAGATTCAAAGGCCTTCCACTCATTAATATCACAGATGACCTTAGTCTCAGTGCAGTTCCTGGAAACCTAATTCAATACTTAGTTATGTGTGGTGTGAAGTGGAGTGCTGGACAGGCAGAGCTGTTAATGTGAAACAAGGCACACACACTGTCACCAAATTGAAAATTTCTCTTTTGACGCCTTAAGTCCCTTTCCCCTTGATGCCTCTGAACAATTGGATAATTAATTCTCTGAATCCCTGTTCTCAAAATGTTAGCGTATGCAGAGACAGCGGTTTAGGGACAATGACACACAGATGTGCACTGGGAGATCAGGCATTGCTGTTATAAAAGTATTTCTATCAAAACGACTTTTTTTTTTCCTCATTGAGCTCAGACTAAAACAATTACAGATTTTACTTTGTCCCTCAGTGGCTGATTTATTTTTCACTTCCTGTCAGAGTCTGTTTGCTGGCTTTATTTTGTCATTTAAATCTGCTTAACACATTTGCTAGATAGGATTGTGGCAATTCTTAGGCCAAACATTGTCTTAGGCTTTTTTAGCCAATGTATCTTTGATGCATTCAACTCAGCACTTTAAGCTTACACAATCTGGTGAGCGACTCAGGGATGAACTAGTTGGTGTTATGTTTTTTATCACTGTCAGTGATTAAATCTGTATAAGTGCTTTATTTTTTTATTCCAATGCAA
The DNA here is from genome assembly GCF_024713975.1 of Paralichthys olivaceus. NCBI lineage: Eukaryota > Metazoa > Chordata > Actinopteri > Pleuronectiformes > Paralichthyidae > Paralichthys > Paralichthys olivaceus. Next base: position 18,934,540 of record NC_091099.1, on the reverse strand, counting down.
ATTTTGAAGTAAGTTGGTGATGATTACGTGCTTGACACCTCACATCAAAACATGCAGTGCGTAATGGTTTCCCTTGTAACAAAATGCAAAAATCGCCTTACAACTCCCTGTGTTTACAGAGCAAATCTCCTTTTTCTCTCTGGTCAATGCTTCGAGACCCAGAGACGTCTGACACTGTGTGAGGAGTGTGTATGTGTGTGTGTGTGTGTGTGTGTGTGTGTGTGTGTGTGTGTGTGTGTGTGTGTGTGTGTGTGTGTGTGTGTGTGTGTGTGTGTGTACTCAGCCACAGACAAAACAACACTTGGGGAGACACAGGAAACTCCCAGCTCATTTTCATGTGCAGTGAAAGATCAAACATTTCAGGTCTGAAGGCCACTTATATCTGTGAAGCCTCTGGCAGACGAGGCATGAGATCATGCACATCATCAGAGTGTAAAGCCACAGTCCTTAAGGCAACAGACCTTAAGGCTCACCTCTGGACAAGGTTTGAAAAGTGCATGACGTAGCTTTGATATGAGACTAAGATTGCCTTAAAAACATCCATTTTGAACTATCTTTGATGGGCAAACCGAAAAATCACAAACACTTTCCATAAATGTAAAGGCCTATTTCAAGAAATTAATTTAAGACAAGTTGTAGGATTTCTATTTTGTTTTAGTCTCAGTGAGTGTGTCATGGCAAATGGTACAATGTGCTTCTTATGCTTATAAAAAGAACAGATTTGTTTTAAATGTCAGAGCAGGCTATAAACGTTGTACTAAATATATAACAAATAAATGCCATGTTGAAATTAACCTTTTTATCCTGTAAGAAAAGATGACTTTACAGTCTCAGGTCACCGACCGTTTTCGGTAGCCATCTCACCATGGTTATACTACATGTGGTCAGATTTGTTTCCCCTCCCTCCCTGTGATATGCATGCACTTAGGCACCACGGACGTCACAGTGTGTTTCCAAGCTGCTTGTAACAACAGAGAGCCTGCATGCTGAATTTTCATGAGTGCACCCCACAGCCTATATTCCCAAATGTGATTGATCCACTGTGTACTCTGGCAACAGGTCGAGTTTAGTAGTGGTTGTAAATGGTTATGTTTGAAATCTGTAAGTTATGGAGGGGCACACTTGTGTGCTTTGTGAGTTTCTTTTGGGTCAAGGTGGAGCCCCTGTGTAATTTGTGGACTGTCTATCACCCTAAACCTCAAAAGGTTTAATTGATTTGAGGGGGAGGCATTAATGGGTCTTCCATATCACAAAGAGTGTACACAGCTTGATATGAAATATAATGTTTTGGAGCCAATCATTTATAATCCTATTTTGGGAGCAAAAGATTTTTCCGTTACATTTATATCAGACTCCCATATTGTCTTTTTTGGAAAATCTAACACTTTGTTGGGCTCAAGTCAGAATATAGTCAGGGTTTAATGTTGTTCTATTTAGGTCCCAGTGGAATGTATTTAAAAATGATGAGCATAAATTTCAGTAAGTTCAGTAAGTCTTTCCTACTGGATAGAAAGCTAGATTCATGAGGGGTTTCTTGGTGAAAAGTAAAAAAAAACATTGGATCTTGGTTGGCTGTTTCTCTCATTTTAATGTAAGGTGGTGACAGTCGTTAAAGGGAATACAATATTGAAACGCTCTGCCTGTGCAGCCTTGTGTTGTATGTGTCTGCCATCTATTGGACTCATAAGAAACACCACTTTGCAGATTCATATAAATGCACAGTGAGGGAAAACTTAAACACAGGTGAAATATTCCTTTTTCAGTGGAGAACGTTAATGGTAGTTTAATAGCAATTTATTATGGTGTCATAATTAACACATGATTTTTCATTAAATAGGCATCTAAGCAGAATGTATCCCTTTCTTACATTTTACGATTTAAATAACTAATTAATCTTTGTGAACATAAAATGTACTGTAAAGCTGAGAATCTCCTTGACTCTGGAGAAAAACTAATGGCCAAGTTGGTAATGCCCATCTAAAAGAAACATTTTTGTGTTTATGGTAATGAGAAATGGTGGTTTGCAAAATAGAGGAAAAAAAATAAATACCCCCAAATTTATTAAAAGAACTCACTTATATCCTATAACATGTGTTGCGGTGGGAGCAGGGGTAGGATGCCAGGAAAAAGAGGGAGTGGGTGAGTGCAGGAGTCGGCCGAGCACGTGCCTCCCGAGGTCCTCTGGTCTCTGTCTGGGATCAGGCCGCCTCGCCAACCCCTGGGCCAGACTCCCATCAGCCCCATACCCCGTCTACTCTGGGCCAGACACCACCATGACCACTTGTATTGAGAGGCCTGACCACCATTGTGCCACAGTAGAGTACACAAACAAACAGCGCAGACACACACAGGTCTGATCCCCTGCCATTACATCGACTCATCAAGCCCACTCAGATTAGTCATACCGTAGGCTTGCAGTGTGAGCGGCTCCCTCTTGGCTTCGGATAGAGAATCTGGCAGAAGATATTTGCTCATTTGTCCCCACACATGTATGTGGTTTGGTAACACTGCGAGGGACTGCTGCCCCAGCCATTCTTACAGTCAAGATTCAAAGCCAGCCAGGCCGTTCCTGGGTAATGTCCTCCCACACAGTCTGGATATATGGCTTTTTGTTGCTCATGTTCAGCTGTTTACGTCCTTACAATGTGTTTTTCTCCGCAGATTTTGAATAAGAACAAACCAACTATATAAGTATTGTTTTAATCTTAAAAACTACTCACGAACAATTTCAAATGTTTCTCTGACTATGTCTGAAATGGACAAGAGCTGCCTACATTTCTGCTATATAGGTACAGTACAAACTGTTTTCTTTATTCAAAACTGATCAGACATGAACACTTATCTTTCTTCTGATTATAATAGCAATAGATACACATTGAAAGATTATGTGTACTTCCATCATTACCTTATTTACAGATATATAACGTATCAAATAGTTGCTTTGTGATTTTAGGGTTCTGGAGTTAAAATTCACACACACAGTTTTGCCTCTGTGACTTCAGATGCCATTATGCTGAGTTACATTTAGTTCCTGGAGACTGACTTTAACCTTAACTACCCACTTACCAAATCCTAACCCTGACTTAAACCCATCCTTCCCCCATCCTTAAAACATGTCTTCACCTTCAAATCTAATGTTTTACATAACCATAAATTTGCTGTTTGTCCCCATAAGGGTGACATGTCCCATAATGTGAATGTGTAAACATATTTAGGTCCCCACAACATGAGTAATACCTAGACCACACACACATATAAACGCTGAATTTCTTCTCTCATTTCTTCTTCTCCTCTCTTTTCATGTCAACCACAAGGCTGACCTGCTGGCCTCTATTTCCTCTAAAGAGGATATCCCCCATCAGCAGAGCCTTAAAATCCATCAACTCCAATGACTTGAGAACCTCATGTTTGCGTCTCCTCCTCTATTGTCTTTGAAGCATTTGGGAGGCTCTGGTTGGGTCTGGCCACATTGATGATTACACAGTTACTGACATGTGTTCAGTTTGCTCTCTGTCTGACGTCTTTCCATGTTTGATGGAGAGGGAAGTTCTGGTTCACTGATAAGCGTAATTAGAAATGTGGTTGTTGGTACTGGTCTCTAACTACTGCAACCACCTTGTAACACCCCCGTCCCCTCCAGGTCATTCTACCAAAGAGGTTTTCTGGAGATTCTACCAACATCATCTTTCAGACAGACTAAAAGACAATGAATAAAACCAAAACTGAACATGTTAATATGCATGTAAGAGTAGCTGAGTGGCTTGACAGTACATCCCTTCTTAGGGCAATTGGAGGACAGGCTAATAATTCACATCTTTATTGCTTCTGGACAGATATCATCGAGTGCAAAACTCAACAGAATGTTTCGAATGTTGCTATGGAAACGCATTTCTGGGATCACCAATAACAAAGCAAACTAGCCAAGATAGTTCTATTTGTGTGCCTCTGTTTGTTTGCTAATATTGACACTTCCGAATGGTTGTACTGACATCCTGTCACATGCCAAATAAAAAGACTACTCATGTGGTAAAGGATATCTCACATGTTTGCCTATTAAATGGCAATTATAGGTTAGCTACAATATTCCTCCCCCTATAAGTAGTTTACACTGTTGTGAGCAGTAAACTACTCCTGTGATTTAAATCTATCTATGATTGTTAGTTCAAAGAAGTATACAATGGATATGACATTGTCTTATTCTTTGTGGATTTTCTGAGGGCACTAGAAAGTGCATGGAATTCACACACAGACAAAGTTGCCCTTTGCAAAGTGAACTACATGACAAACAGGGTAATTTCAGACACTGGAGCCCTGGACTAAGAAATTTAGGAACTACAAACAGTATATACCCATCAGTGCAATGTAAATAGACAAATAGACATAGAGTCATTAGGTATTGACTACTTTATGTGAAATAGATTTCTATACCATTCTATATCCATATCTATTTCAGATGAAAATGTCTGATCATACCTTCACAAAATGGACAGGGGCCAAGCATGAGCAAGTACAACTAAAGGGCATTGTTGAAAAGGATCTTACCAGCAGCTATGCCTGGCAGTCTGTTTACGTTCTGACAACATTTTTGACCGGTAGAATGATCCCATTGCAAGATGGTCTAAAGGTGTATCTGAATAGAAAGGGGGATACAGTGATCAATGAACTAAAAAGAATATGGACTAGGTGAAGTAAAGTGTGTGGGGGTTGCGCGGGTTGACTGCGCCTTCCCCACCTCCAACCTCCCTTTGAACTCTGCCTTCATTTTGATCTCAGACAAGTGTTAAGTTTAACACTTTCAACACTTTGTTAATTAAACACATGTGAACAACGGCTAAAGTAACAGGAACTAGTTCCCACCTCAGTCGGTGTCTCCTGGACAATAAAGACATAGACACACAAAGACGTCCCAAATACTTAATTTTACCCAAATTACAATATTTTCCAAACCAAACCAAGTAGTTTCTTAACGAATCCTTAACAAACTGTGACTGCTCCACAGTGTTTGTTATTGGTTATCATGACGTTAGTTCTGGTTTACTTGTCGCTGGTATGCTCATACACTCTACAGGTCAGAATATATTTTCCATGAAGAAGACAATGTAGTTGCCATGATATAACACATACACAGATGTTTAAATTGAGCAGTGGTTTTTAAATGTTATTGGCAGGAAATCAAGAAACCAATGCTGTAACTAAAATAGTGTTTATTCCATAGAAAAAAAATACCTCATCAAATGTATACAGTAAGAAAGGAAACATGTGATGGTTACAAAAAGAAGGCTTATACTGTAATGTCATCGAAAGAATGTCATCATCATATCCTTAAACAACCTCTCTAAACGCATGCATTTTCCATTCAAACAGTTCTGATTGTCTCATTTCTTACAATGTCTTTTTTAATAACATAGTTTTTCCATAGCTCTATTTTGCCAGATGCAACAACTGGCATGTGCTTCAGGCTGAGCTTGTCATCAAAACAAAAGAAGTGGCGCTCTCACCACCAGAAGCAACGTTTCATCTCAGAGACTGTCAAAAGTGATCAAACACAACATTAAAGCCTCAACACTGATCTGTGCATTGATATATTACAAAACCAATGTTTTACAGTGTTGACAGTGGACATCGTAATGCATGTGGTGAAGTCAGGCCTCTCAGAACCAGAACTCAGAGACAAAGACGTGGACGTTGATGATGTTCTGTCCGGAGTCACCCTGGGTCATCAGGTTGCGCATGGACAGTTTCAGCACTGTAGCCATTGGACCAATCAAAGGCTTCACTTGGCGAACAACACCTGAATGACACAAGGTTGAACAACAGTGACATTAGCATAATGCCAACAATATACTGTCTGTGTTGCTGTGTCATGACAAGTTAAGCCTATATATATATATATATATGTCCATTGCTATGTTTTGGTCAATTAATTAGTATTTATGATCATTAACAAGATAAACTTTTGAATGGTTTGAAATCTGTATTTTGAAGTCTCTTTTCCTCTCACTTTACTCTGGTGGTATCAAGCCATGCAGATAGTTTTGGTTTTATGCGCTGAGGTTTTGTTAGAAATTTAGCTTCAACCCCAATACAACTGAGGCCAATGGAATTTTGTTTGCGGTGTTCGGCACATTGAAAAATTACATTTGTCATTCGGCAAATGACGCAAAGTATCTTTTCAAAAACAATGTGCTGATCACAGGCTGTCTAGACCGGTCTTCATCTGCAGTCGTCCCTCTCAAGTTTGACAGTTCTGTAAATTTTATATGTAGTTGAGCTTTATTCAATACAGCTGTCTACATTTCTTCAGTAGAAAGTACTTCCAGTCAATATTAACTCTAATGCTAACAATCTCAATGATTGTGGCAAAAGAAGGTTCAATATCCCAATGGAGGCTGGGAATTCAAAGGCCATAAACACTAAGATAAAACAAGGTTGTACCTCTTACTCAATGGTACCCATGCTAGGGATGGGGACACCTTGGGGGTCGTAAGACAACAGGGGTCATGTGAGGATTTATGGAAATTGGATACAATTTTTGAAACAATTGCAAATAGTAAATTTTGGATTGCTACAGAAGATACAAAAATGTTGAAGTAATTTTTTTTTTTTTGGGTACTGATGAACTTTACTTTCACCACCTCCAGGGATAATGGGAGTCACAAGTCTCTGGCATCGTTATTTCGGTGGTCGGGGATGAAAAGTTTTTCCCTGCCCAAACTGATTGTTCATTTTGCAACATACAAATGACGTTTTCTTCGAAAGGTGCCATGGTATCAACTGGTACATTTTGATTAATCAAATGTGATGTTGACAAGCTAAAGAAAGTGAATGTCTGGACTATCCACTGATTATATTCCTCCCTCACACCTTCCACCTTTTTCTGTGAACAAAAGACTCTCTATCAAGGTAAAAGAGACAGTAGAATAAACATACTGAATCAGAGCATTACTGAATGCCAAAGGAATCCACTGGGTGCTCTTTTAAGTGAACATGCGATTACAGGAGGGAAATGCCAGTGTTTATACAGGCTGTCAGCGGGCCTTTTCTCTGCAGAGGACTGGTGACATTTCAGCTCTGGCCTGTTTGAACAGACATCGGCAGATGCATTCAGGCAGCACCACACTGTCCTATATCAAACCTTCCACCATTCTCTTACTCAAGACAGACTCTGTAAAGTGTTCAAATGTTAAATATGACACAAATTAATTCAACAAGGATAATAATACCGACACATCAATGCCTCAATCAGTCTGAGATATGAGGCTCCTTGCTGCGGTACTTGTGATGAAATAATAAAACCCATTCAGTCATTGTTCACCACAGGAAAAAGGATGATCCATTAAGTGCCATCTACCGCATCCACGGGGACGCTGGCATTATACGATGGCAGATTCCCCCACCCACTCACTCTTCTCCTCTTCCTCCCCCTTTCTTCCCTTCCTGAGGGGGCCTGGTGTTTGTGGCACCATCACTGTGGCCCACAAGAGTAAATGAGTCCCATGTGTTTGATGGAGGGAAGCAGTCACAGTCACGCGATACAGCCATGGAGGCATTTCTCCAGGATTCCATCTTTGACTCTGGGAGGGGTTAGCTATATATGAGCTTGAACTTCTTACTCTCTCTCTCTCTGTCACTTTCTTTTGCTCTCTCGTCCTCCGACTCAAATCTGTGGGTACACAACAGATTCCAGAAGATTCTGGCGATAAGCACGTGGAGTAGTGTGGAATGGGGCCCACTTCTACCAGGGTTGCCCCCTTGTTTTGGTGTTTTGGGAGTCTGTTGCATAGTGACACTAGACAGAGGGGAGCAGGACTGAGATTTTTATTGTTTCCAAAGCAGCGGTGTCAGACAGAGCTAACCTTTGCTTAAACCTAACAACAGCCGCAAGATAAAGAAAATAACTGACATGGAAAAAGAGATTGGATTTTGAGCATTGCCCAGTCAAATTGAGTTCAGAGGGTTCAGGATTTGAGTGTGCACTCAACTCAAATAAAATCAGTCAAAAAGCTCCTGTGCTGGGCTGAGCCAGCACACAATGAAGATGAGTCAGATATCATTATGAGCACTATATGGACCTCAGCAAAGATGGATGGGTTCTAATGTACATTAAGCCTTGTTTTTGTAGTGGACAGCAAGTCTGACCTAAACCTAATGGGAACTAAACATTCTGTAATCAGGTCAAATGAGGGTAGGCTAAGTCATACCACATGAATAAATAGCAGCAAAACAGACACATTGCAACTAAACTGAAATTTTATTGAAGACATCTAAATAGTGCAATATGTGGAATGTGTCTGAGGCTTGATTGTTGTTTTTTAAAATTTGTTTGTGGTCCAATTAGCACATGTGGAGGGCACAAGGGTGTTTTTAAGAAGAAGAATTCAGTTTTACGCCCTGTCCACACATAAGCAGATATTTTGCAAAACAAACTTTTTCGTTATCGCTTAAGCGTCTTGTCCACACGCAAACAGTGTATTAAGTCGCTGAAATAGATATTATTACAAATGCCTTCCAAAGTGTAGAAGTCAAAAACTTCATTGTCTAATGGGCATGCACCTGAAACAACAACAATGACTATTAAACGGTTTCTCCACGTTTGGTTAGCACCGTTAAGTCTGATTACAGATTTTTGGGCTAACTTTAGCATAACTTGGACCACAGCGTTCTTGGTTCTTGACGGATCATTGATGTAAACTAGATCGCCACCTTCTGGCCCTGCATGCTTGTTTGAGCGTGTAGTCATTTTTGTGTTCTCTATATATTTTTTAATAGAAATATGTTTTGCGAGTCTTTTACAGTTCAAAAAAATAACTGCTATAGTGTAGACAAGGCATTTGTATCCAATAGCTCCTCCAAATACCCAAACATTCCTTGAACTTGTATAATGATGATTATTATGATGTGAAACTTACAATTGAGTTTTCTTTAACTTAAACTCTTAAATCTGCAATTGGGCATGATAACAAACCAATAATTAGGATATTGTGACCTGTCAAATGTATCATGGTTTCTGAAGTGATTTGCGGCTTGGTAAATACACCTAATTTGTCAAAATGTGTTTTATTCTACTCCTAGCCTTTGTTTAGCTCATTTTGTTCCATAGCCTTGAGAGCAAAAAAAGAGTAATTATGTTATTATAATGTGGGCTCTTCTGCCAGATACTGCACAAAACAGCTCGATGCTAAAGTCAGTGTATATGACCTCCTGGAGGCCTCTGGGAAATCCTAACATAATGACTGTGTTTCCGTAAGCTCCCCATCAAAAGCGCAGCGGTATCCTCAATGAGGGGAAAGCATCAACCAACAGCTGGGCCTCAACATACCCACGGTGAACCTGAGGTGAAACCACAACCGCATACTCATCTTTAACATTTCATCGTGGCTGTAAGGCACAAAGCCAACAGCCACATAACAGGTTGACTTTCATTGGTTACCCTACCACCTGAGCTCTTTATAAATAAACACATAACCCCTACAGCCGACAATGTGCCCCAGGACTGAGCTGCAAGGTCATGTCATGTGAGGCCTGAAGTAAGGTTTTCAGTTACTCTCCATCTCATTTCTGGTATCTGCCACAGGGTGCAAAGGTGGCCCCATTGGTTTCAAACAGCCACCATCAAACAAACAGCTGTGTAATCTGTCTGCTCTCCAAAGCTTTCTGCCACACCATAAAGTAGCCCCTTAAATAGAAAAAAAGCCTTAAATAAATGCATACTAGTAGCAGAGACACTGCCACAAAACAAAGTGCAGCAGATGCCAGGAGGCATTTGTCATCCTTCATGGCCACGAGGGCTGCAGTATTGAAGGGTTACATGTAAACAGTACAATTTCTGGGTTTTCTGGTTTCTACAACTCAGCGAGGAAGTGTATGACAAAATCCAAAATGAACGGGTTTAACACCAGAGACAAATGAAAAGTATGCATTGGCCTCACCACAGTATTGTATAATGACACGCTGGTTGTGGCGCTATGCATGCTCACTGCAGTGAAACCACTGGAGAGCATCCAGGTGGTGTACGAAGATCCAGTATGCAAAGAGGGTACTGGAGGGCATTCTTCATTATGACTGTAACTGTAATGTGTTTTGTATCTGATCATATTGTACAGCTAAGCACTGCTGGCATAAACATTGAAACAGCAGTGGGTTTTTTACTGCCTGAAACTTTTTCTCCCAACAAAATCCATAAAAGCTGGCAGAGATGCCAAATACATTTCTAGCTAGATCCCTTGCTTCCCAATTAGCAAAGCAACCAGTTTCAGTTTTGATAACCCATCAGCATGGCTAAAATATAATACTTTTGAATTGTCAACATTACCATCTGCACAAAGAGTGTCCCCCAGGGAACAGATCCTGTCAGGTCAGGTTGTCCAAACGTACCACTGACCACTCCAAAGAGGGGGTTGGGCACATGCAACCCTGCTCTGAAAGGCCAGCACATGTGGCTTGATATTTCAAGGTCAATTAACAGTGAGTCATAGTTAGAGATCTCTCAAATGGCTCATGGGTCATTGTTGGAAAGTGACACTCACTGGGTGGTGACATCACTGAAAAGTAGCCGTAAGGAATCGGTTTGTTCTTTTCTTGGACTCTCTGTTTTAGCAGTTGCGGGCCAGAGCAGCTGAGATGACATAACATGCGCCATTATCTTTACCACAACCTTTGCACTATATTACTAGTGACATTTCAAAGCTAATGACCATAGCTAAGGAGCAGAAAATAGACTTGTCACTGTGGACTAAATGGGAAGGATGTGAGACAAAAACCTACTTCATTTTCGTTTTAAATCAGGATTTTATGTCATATTCTCCAAACCACACAGCATCTTGATATACTTTGAAAAATACTTTTTAATTTATTCTGGCATGTCACTGCTTGAACATGGATAAAAAATTTGTTTTTTTTATTTAGCTAAGTATTATATAGGGTAATAGCTCATAAAATAAGGGAGAAAAGTGCATGTGATTAATTTTTAAAACAGATTTATTGCACATAATTCTATATGTGTCCACCCCAGTGTAATTTTGACTGTGTACATAGTCTGTATCAGCATCTCTTTATTAGTACATTGATGGTGGAGGACAGCCAGAGAGAAGCGCAGAGTGTTGGACTGTGTTGTTGGGTGGGGAAGACCCTGTTTTGATTAAGCGTATTAAGCTCTGGCGGGACAGACAAGGATTCCTTGTGGTGCTTGGCTCTGATGGGCCTGCTGCTGCTGTCATGTCATGATCCATCCGAATGGCAACCACCCAAACTCGCAGGCCAGATATCTGCTTATCTCCACGGCTGTCCTCATCTCCTCAGCAGCACAGCCACAAGTTCCACTGGCCCTGAAGTAGTCATGTCTCACACAGCAGACTCGCATACCACCAGCTACTGTGGATGGCAGCACTGACGACCATGACTACCAGCAGAGAGACAAAATGTTTACATCCTCTTCTATTCATTCATAGTGTCTGCCTCATTGGCCACCAGCCCAGTGCCAATTGTAGCACAGTATATATTTATTTTCTGCACTATATATAAACTGCAAAGGTATACTTCCAAAAAATGAATGGAATTTAGCTTCAGCATCTTAAAGTTAAAGCTTTTGCAGAGGTTGATGATTTATGAGGAGAAGACTCTGTATTATCTGTTGCTGTCCAGTAAGATAAACATAAATACTGCATTGAAAAAGCAGTTTCCCTGCTAAAAAGTAATGGTAGCACTGATTAATGGTACAGAAAATCCTTCCACATGACACACATGATAATTACTCATGAAGAGGAGTCATTTTGGACAGATTCCACAGATGACTAAACATGTCCTGACTGTTTGATTCCACATCTGGCTACTTACTGTATTGTGCATTCCATTTATGCATTTTTTTGGGGTCAAAAAAAGCCAGCTGAAGTGAAAACACAACTTATAGTTAAATAAGTTAACTATGTATCTTGTTGAACAGGAGGAAATGGTTAACTGTCTTTCTCAGTAAGCTGACCTTCAAAATTAAAAAAAAAGATGATACCCTCATCAGGAGTATTCCTGGGGTTATCATCCACAACTTTCTCTACCTTCAACATAGAGGACTAATGTTTTCAACTGTTTGTTATCATCAACATTATCTTCACATTTTCATTTGTGTTTATCTGTCTGTGTGTCAGCAAGATTACCTAAAAACTACTTAACCAATTTTAATTACATTTCTTGGAGGGATGAGGCATGACTCAAGGAAGGATCCATACAATTTTGGAGCAGATCTAAATAAATAGGCGTACCCAGGAATGGATTTTCCCTTTCTTTAGCTAGCAAGAAAGGTCGCTGGCTTTGATAGAGGTACTTGCTCTCCTAGCACCCTTTCAGTTGGTTTATTTGTTAGCATGTATGCTTTCATGACACTAGTGAAGGAGTGGAGCCTGGGAAGAACCCATTAAATGTTGGTGTTGATGCATATTAAGGGCCAGATCCATGGATTTTTCTTTGCTATTGTATATGAAAAAGGTGTGATTTAGGTTGTCTGATCACTTATTTTTTCTTTTACATTCTACTATAAGAACTAGATAATCATGAATTCGGCCTTTGTGGAGATGTGTGCTATCCACACTGCAACGTTCTTTGTAAAACGCATCACTATTGCTACCTTCCTGCCTGCAATCCAGGCTACTCCAGAGTTTTTTAAAGCCTGAAACTGAGAAGTTTGAAATCTTTGGTGTTGTTTGCTGAAAACAGAGACATTTGGAAAAGTTGTAGTCATTCACATTGGCTGGTTGGTTCTTATCAGTCACGAGTGGACTACCAGTGGAGAATACAAAATGTTGTAAGCACTTATTGACTCATCATCAGTCCAAGAAAACCAATTCCTAATCCTTTTTTTAGCTTTTAAAGGTTTTTTTCATTTGTAGTATTTCCTGTAACTAAGTAACCCATTGCAGAATAAGCTATCTGCTTCTTATTAAGACTGGCACGTACATACCCAGTACACGTGATGCTAACGTGATATATGTTGTCAGGTGTGTGAGTATGGACGGGGATTACAACTGATGAAGAGCTGAAACACTGTTTAAAAATGAAAATTCATAGTATGAATAAAGCCTGTGTGTCATTCTATTTATCTCCTTATTGATGAAAGCTGTCAAGTGAACTTGGTTGGAGGTTTGGAGGTGCCAGAAAGGTTATGGAAACTCAGATTACCACTCTAGGCTGCTGTGGGCATCAGCTGGACAGTTGAAGACTAACTGATAAAAAATGTGTAATGGTTTTTGATTTCTGGTGAGTCACACAAATGTCAGGGTCGTTATTTGATGTCAAACACATGAATTCAGAATTCATGAACCCAACCTGCCGTGTGTCAACAGGCTGCTGCTGCTGCTGCTGGTGGTGGTGCAATGTTGTGGGGAAAATAGTCTGTCTCAAGCTGGTTTCATGAACATGACAATGAGTTCATTGTGCTTCACTGGCCTCCCCATTTACCACAATAAGACCTTTGGGATGTGGTAGAATGAGATATTTTCAGCATGAATGTACAGCTGACAAATCCGGAGAAGTAATGTGATTTAGTCATGTCAACGTGGACCAGTATCTCAAATGTGATGTTTTGAACATTGTGTAGAATCAGTGCCAAAAAGAACTAAGGCTGTGCTCAGTGTATGTAACCCATCTTGTAGAAAATCCCACAAACTCATCTCATTCTTCCAGCAGAGACAACAAATGCAGTGTTTTCAAAGGGAGGACTCTTCCAACCACCTGCTGACGACCAAAATCAATCATCTCATGATCAACCCTATTCAAACAACCTGTCCAGCATCAAAAGTGAATGACAACATCAGCATGAGTAGCACTGTCTGTTTCCAAATATGATATGTCACAAATATTGTTTTAGTTGTGAGGATGATATAAATCACTTTGGTGGATGTGCTGTGTTTCTATATACATGAAGGGATTTTGTGTGGTTGCCGCTGCATTACTGTGGTCGTTGTGGGAATCTGAACACTTCTGATTGGTTTCTGATTATTTTAAGTGCTGAGGGTTGGTTGTGTTTGCACAGATGCATAAGGCTGTCAGGGTTGTCATCCAGATATGACAGTGCTGGGAAAGCCAGTGATGGATGACCGGGAACTGGGAAAGAGTGGTGTGGCTCCTCTTTGGTATGTTGTGTGTGTGCGCATGCACATGTCTATGCATAGAGTGCATGTGTGTGCGTGCAGCCGTCTGGTTTCAAAATAGTGAGCAAGTGAGCAGAACGGAAAAGAGCATCAGCCAATCAAATCTTTTAAGAATCACTTTTTTCAGGTTAGCAGCGGATTCTGAGGATTCCTAACTGCCTCCTCTGTCCCTTTCAAAAACACAAAAAGTGGCCAAAAATAATGGCCAAAGTTAGTTTGAGTTCACGCACTTGTTCATTAGTGGAGCCTCAATGTCTGCTACTCTTCACAACCCACCAAGCTGTAATACCACTGTTGGAGACACTGGAGATACTGGAAACTAAGCTTCCTTAAGTGACACGTCAGCCAGCCTCACACAATGGTTATGCAACAGCAGTGTCTGTAGGCCAAAGCACCAGCAGCACAACCCACTAAATAAAACCAAAGAGGGCCTTCATAGCACAATGGACGCCATACTTCACAGCGAGCACTCGCTGACCAAAGGCTCCAGTGCACAGGGCCTCAGTTTGGATATGCAATGGGCAACTGGTGCTAACATGCAAGAGCTGCATCCAATAAGCATCCACTGGGTTTGGGAGAGAAGTGGCTCGTCACAAACAGGCCTTTCATGTGGTCGTCAGTTTAAGTGCTCTAATGCTCGGCGAGACACTGAGGCCTAGCGTGGGGAAATGGAACAATACATTTAACCACATGAAGCAAAGCACCCAGGATTACTTCTGCACATATTTTCTCTCTCTCTCTCTCTTTCCTCTTTCACTGAATCACAGTAACTCATTTTTGTCTTATTTCTCTCTCTGAAATTGTATTCTTTTTTCTTTCCTTGCACACACACATACATACATACTTGCCCCTGCAAATGAGCACTGCTGTAAACAAGGAATTTCTCTTAAATCCTCTTCACACACTCTCACACAGACACACACACAGTAGACATTATACTTTCTACAAAATAAGGCTTATCACTCAAAATTACACCATTGCACATTCCAACAAAAACATACCATTATAAGACAGTACAATATAATTATGAGTGCTTTCACAGTGAATTACGTGAAGTATTGCTGGTAATAAACATTTTCCTCCCATGTCTTTGTGAGAATTTGGTTGCGCTTGATAGGCGCTCATCTGTTTCTGCACAAGTGTCCAACAGAGGAATACTTGCTCACACCCACATCTGAACCAGTGACAGTCACACACTCCTCCGTCTCATTCTCGCTCATCCATTCTGTAAAGACAGATCTGCATACTGACAGTTCATCCCTTTATCTAGCAGCTAGAAGTAGAAGACACTGATCCTCCACCCCGCCTGCATCTTAGCACACAACCAAAACAAAATCACCTGAACGATACGTCATCCTCAGGCTCACAACACCCTCATTCTCCCAGGGCCAAGGCTCAGTTCATCTCTCCCACAGGCGTTCAGCAGCCCTGGGTCACCACCAGACTAAAGGATGGGAATGGCGGCTACCCAAACATGTTGTTGTTACACACCACTAGAGATGGTATCTGCTGCTCCTACTTGAACTAGTTCAGGGCTCTTTTTGAATGATGGCGGTAACAGGTAGTTATGATGAACTGCTTGTCAACTACAATCACTCATGTGTGTGCATGTATATACACACATATGGATTTATACACTCTATTCCTGTACATTAAGACCGCCATAAGTCATTGTGGAAAGTAATGATCTGCTTGGGATAAGCATAGTCGTGGATAAGTGAATTAAATGGTACTTTGTTTAACCACAAGACTGTGAAAACTCATGCCAAATATTTGCTGAGACAGAAAGAGGCCTTCGTCTGTCTCAAAGAGCCACTGAGAGGACAAATCTCCAAAGACACAGACACCAAGAGACCCCATAAGGATGATGACAGCTACATCATGCCACCACACTGCGGAAGACCAGAATGGAGTGTGTCAGATGTACTTATGTCAGAGGGTCCAGACATTCCTTGTGGAAGATTTTTGTCCCTTCTCAGCATGCACATGTGAGTTTGATTTGTGAAAAAATGAGTATATATATTTCAAAATGAGAAATGAGGTCAGAAAAACCACCAACTTTGTCAAAAAGAAATGCAATTTCCAGTCACTGAGGCTGTCGGCTGGTACAGGCTGCATGTTAAAGCTTCTGTTGTCAAATGTTGGTTGGGTTGGTTGGTTCAGACTTCACAACACACAAAGTGAAGAAACACATTGTACTCACCCACATACAATCCATTCTCTACCCGCTTGATGATGTCGAAGGCGTTCTCCACGTTGCCTTCCAGGATGTCAAACTTGACATCGTAACTGCCTAAGTGATAGGACCCGTAAGCCGGCACCGTGGTTCTCAGGAAAACAATCTCTGTTGGAAGATAACAATTAGACACAAAAAGCTTTTGGAGCATAAAACCCTCATAATCACACAGGGATTGCACCGCCAAATGTGTGCCAATTCCTTTTTTTTTCTCCTTTCCAAGAAGAAGACAATAAAACGAGAGACGGAAAGGTCTGTGTTTATTATACACTGAGAGGGTCACAGGAAGGTTGAGGCTTTTCAATACTGTTGTTCAGCTGAAGGGCCTGAAAAGTCCTTTACACCCCAACTCAAAGCTTATGAGAAATGACAAGATCTTAACTGCCTGTGACAGTGAGCATGAGTGTGTCTGAAACACGCTCCGCATGCCGGCCAATAGATGCTTGTCAGCTGTCACTGTCTGCGAGTGATTACCGCGGTAACTCATGCGGCATCCAACCAGCGTGGCACTTATCTCTGGTGTGGGCTACCCAAGTATCTACACACTACATGGAGAATATCAGGGAATAGTTCATTTGGGGGGTCAGAGGTGGTCACATGATTTCTGACAACTGCATGAAGATGCATTTGATGGCAGAGATTAAAGGAGATATAGTAAAAAGGCTGAGGACCACAGATGTGGGCTTTGTGGTTTTGTGGAAATGATGCGATATACAAAAGAATTGTAAGGGAAGCTTAAATGATCAGTAATTGTTTTTAAAGTATTATTTCAAAGTAAAAGTTACATTTTGGTCAATAGATTTTTTTTGCTTCCTTGTCAGTGGTTAGAGAAGTAGATTGATACGGTTCTCATAAGGCAGATTTCAAGCTAAAGCTAGTAGCCACTTGCCTTGCCTTAGCGTAACAATTGCGAGCAGGTGGAAACAGACTAGCTTAGCCTGGCTCTGTCCAAAAATAAAATCTGCCTTCCATCACTTCTTTATCTTAGCTCATCTTAGCTTTGACTAATCGTTTTTGAGGAGGCTTTGGTCACCCCTAGGTAGAGGCAACCAAGAGGCAAAATTACTAAAATGCATCTGAAACACCTACAAAATGTATCTCTGTGTTTTTTGGTGAGAAGCATTTGCCTCACATCGTCCTTGCATCTCATGTAATAAGTCAAATGAAACAGTGTTTGTCAAATGGAAGACGTTTTGGCCTGGATATCCGCTGTCTACACAGGAAGCCCAAAATATTGGGTCATGAGACAAAGTTTCATAATTAGCGTACCCCAAAAATATGAGGGTAGTATCAATCTTTTCTACAAACTACGAACGGGGGAACAAAAGTATATCAACATTTTTAAATGGTTGTTTTTGTAACATTTACTGATAAAGCATGAATGTAATCTATGTGCTGGCGACCTGTCCAGGGTGTGCCTCCTGCCCGATGTCAACTGGGATTAGCTCCAACTCCCTCTTGCGACACTCAAAGGATAAGCAGTATAGATAATGTTTGGATGGATGGATGTCTATTGTGACAGCTTTACACTTTTGCTTTCTGTTTAGATCATACCATGACTTTTGTATCACCGTTTGAAAATCTTCTGTACCTACCCTCTGGCCTTGTGAACTCTCTGAACGTGGGCAAGGAGATGAAGGTGTGGGACACTGAGTGTATAGGGTTCAGGACACAGGCATCATCATTGGGCTGACAGGCCTTTATACAGCGCTCAAGCTTTGCTGCCCTAAAGGGGAGAACAAACATACACACAACAACAAATAGAAAAACACAAATACACACATGGCTTCTGACCTTTAGGTAATGTCCATACAAAGAGTTCAGAGTCAACTGCATTTGGTTTCTAAAGCTCACAATATACAGGGCATTATTGGGAGCAGCCTGCTACATAATCAAGAATTCTTGGGGCCAACTCCAACGGTCACTGCACAAACAATATCTCAACAAGACAGAATGGATACTGGATTTAGCAGTCGACATCAAAAAACAATGTGTGTGGTTTGGAAGAATAATAAACCAACAAATAATGGCCAAAGCTCGTGCCAAAGCTAAACTTCGTAGCTTGTGGAGACTCACGCTGCCATTGATGCACTGTTTCAAGCTGTGTGGGAATGAATTACTGCACTCACAGAGAATGATCCACAACCTGCTCAGGAAAATATTTGGATTTGCTGAGCATCCCAGGCTTCACATCACATAATCTCTTGAGGAGGATTTATGGGGCAAGGGAGTGTTCTAAAAGTCTCCTAAATTGTGAGCAACATGACTAGACAACTCCCCAGCCTTTCCCCAGGGCAGCTCTCATCCTATTATTTAGGGCTTTGTTTATTCCACAGACTAATCAGTGACAGGTTGGAGGGAATGGAGGGCCTCTGCTGGCTCCTACAGCTAACGCCACCTGAAGTATCGCTATTCACTACCTGTCTGCGGCATAAGACTCTGAGAGAGGTTTGTAAGGCATTAACAACCTCATAAATCAAGGGTTTGTCTTTGAAACAACGAGGAACTTGTGCTTGTGAGAAGAATTTTTGAAACTATTTAAAAGCCTTTGACTTCGACATACAAGATTTTCAATTCAAGCTTGGTCTTTACAAAGGAGACAAATCAGTGCATGTTTCTTTTTGGTTATGAAAAATGCCAAGTTGCCATGTATAAGTACAGTAAATGTGCATAGCAGCCATATAGCCACACTGTGAGTCATGGGCCGTGGATCTCTGGCACTCCTCAGGGGACCTATAGGCTGCAGCTGAAAGCCCAGGCCCAGCTCCTTTCATGGAGAGCGAGGAGAGAAGCCCCTGACAAAAAGTCAAGCCACCACTGGGTAGGGGCTTGTAATTAGCAATTAGCGGGTGGGTCCAAGTTTTGCTTTGGCCCAGGCCAAACCCACAAAATGTTCTCCTATTTTATAATACCGCGGCCCGAGCTGCAGAAAGACTCGAGCAGGACTCTAGAGGATGAGGTGAAAGCTCTGTTGAGGTACAGAGTAGATTTACGAGAAGATAATGACCCAGGGTGAACTGCCCCCTTACACACAGATGGGCACTTCAAAGCAGGGGCAGCAAGTGGAGCTAATTACAGATCCATGTGCTTATTAATGTGTGCATATATCTACATCAAAAAGATGCCGGTATGTTTGTGTCTATGTTCATTTGTGCACGTATGCCATTGTGCATGCAAACATGCTTGTGTACATGTGTGTGTATGGGTGCATGCATGCATGCACATGTGCATGTCTTCTTCATCTCCCCATGCCTCACGTGGCCCAGCCCAGGAGAAAAACCCCAATACTTTCAGACCAGAAAGAAAAACAGACTTTTTGGATGAAAGTCCTCTGGTCAAGCATACGGCCTTTTATTTTTTTTGGTAATTATTATTTATAGTCAGCACATTGATAACGCCCCAACAAAAACACTGCAGGGCATCATTCATTCTGTGCGTGGTGATGTTGCCGCACCACAAATTGTTCAGACCACCGGCCAGAGCCCAGAGCCCCATAACTCAATGTCAAAGGGGAGGAAAAAACCTCCTGCGCGCCACTATGTTCTTATTTTAAGGATATCCCCACTAGGGACCAAGTGCATCCTTACTGGCCTGACAGCTCAGGACAGGAGGAACCTAGGACATCTGAATTTACAGTTATTATAAGCCACAGCCCTCAGGCAGCAGCCTCACAGCATGTCAGACTATTTATACTCTCTCCTGCTGGTGCACATTTCGCTCCTTTGCCACTGCATCCCATCGTGTGTCACTTACTCAGCCTTCATTTGGATTATCAGTCTGCTTTGGGGTTTACACCCGCAGTATGCAGTGGAAATCTGTGCATTTCCCATTAAGCCCAAAATGTAATAAGAGCTAAAGAGAAGTGCATAAAAATAACTGACAGAAAGAATGATATATTTGCGGTGCAAGGTAAGTGGCGTTTGGAAAGTGGTATCACTCCGTTAAAAGGCTTTTGACTGAAATTTGGAGGTGTGGAATTACCTAATGGACTTTACAAGTAGTGATATTTGAGCCCATATAGTAAATAACTGAAGACTGAGTAAAAGGTGGGATAATTGACTTTTTGTTTCTTAGCTGGTGTTAATGTACAAACATTACCGATACAGGAAATGTTTAATAAGGAAACATTAGTAGCCTATTAATGACTTTATCATTATAAATTCAGTTGTTGTAACATTAGTATGCGTATTAAAAGAGCTGGTGTATATATTTTTCTTCAGCTATTTTGAATTAGATAATAGAGTCGAAAACCTTAAATACATGCATTACTAGATATTTGCATGACTCATTGAATATCCTCAACACTGAAGCTGTTGGAATAATAGTAACATGAAACTATGCAAGGCGGTCTTCAGGCCTCCGTCTATGCCGTAGCTTCCCATTCCAGCTGATCGCCTTTGCTGTATTTGATTAAACCCCAGAATGTACCATTATCAAGGACTGGATTTGACTGGAACATGTGTTATTTCAATTTCAATTTTAATAGAAAACTGTTCATCCAGCACATAAACCATAAAATACTGCAGACGTCATAGTTTATCATGCAACCATCATCAGATTACACTCAGTTGTAGGCAGACTTAGGTCGTTACCATTTTAAAAGTTACCCTGCCCTAGAACTCCACCTAGCGGCCATCATGGTGCCTTACCTACAGAAGATACATTCAGTTCGGTTTCATTTTTTACAACTGAATAAGGCTCCCTAAGTCTAGTGTTAAAAAAGTTAATTATGTAAAATACTACACTAATGGAAAAATGCTTATTTCTGATTGTCTGAATTTGTTGTATTTTATAAGCACTCTTAAAAATGATGTGTCATCTAAAATTTAAGTTTAATATGGGATCAATTCATAAAAAAGGGGGGGGGGGGGGGGGGGGGGGCTCAGACTTTCTTTGTCTAAAAATTAGCTTTGAGGACAGAAGTCACTGTACACATTTAAGAAATGGTCAGACAAACAAACACCCCAAACCACAGATCCAAAGAACATTACAGATGTTCGTTTCACCATTTGGTTTTTGGAAAGATAAAATGAGATATGTTCTTCAGAGAGCTCTAGAGGAGCTGGGAGGGGGATATAGTTCATTGTTTCCAGTCTTCATGCTAAGCTAAGTTAGCCAGCTGCTGTCATAAGAGAATGTTGTTTTTTTAATCTCTCGGACACACCCTCCCAAATTCAAGGTCTATTTAAGATGTAAAGATTTCCCATCTCTCCCTTTGCTTTTCAATGGCTCTGCTGCCCTGTGTCAGTATCACTGCCTGTCGATTCAGCCCCCTATTTGCTTATCCATTATATCTATGTCATCATATATGGTGAATGATGAGGTCGGAGCCTTGATGCCAAACGCTATGTTCTGCTGCTGCAATAATTGTCTGATTGAAATGGAATTAATCCATGAATGAGAGAATCAAATGATGTTTGATTATAGAGGTTTTTACTTATCACTGATTGGAAATCATGTTTTATATTTAACTGCATACAGTAAATGTCTGTAATCAATTATATGTTACAATACAGTCTAGACTGCATCACTGTGCTATGCTATCAATACACCATTGTTCATTTTCCATGAGACAATCCATTTAAAAATGACACATCTTTTTAAAGAGTGTAGTAGCTGGTGTATCCCGGTTTAACACTCATGTCTACTCAAGTAAGGGGTTGTAAGGTACTCTGGGCTCCTCCTGGGTAACAAACACCAGCACTTTAGCCAGGTACATGCTGAACATGCCGTTACGGCGTAGCCTCAGCTCCAGGGACAGATCAAAGTCCTGTGGCTTATTGATGAGCTTCGCCACCGACATTACGCCGCCGGTGGGCACCTGCTCCGTCTTGAAGTAACTGTCCTCGTTGCCAGCAGTGATAGCAATCTGGATGTCGTCGCCAGGCAAAGTGGGAGAGGGGCCCATGCGGAAGATGTTGGTGAAGACAGGAATGTTGGTGGGGAACGTGAGGTAGTAGTACGTTATTCTCAACGGCATGGCCAGGCACTCGACAGACTCATTGCAAAGCAAGCGTTCACATCGACTGCAAAAAGAAAAGGGGGTGGGGGGGAGGCAGGGGCAGGACGAGACACAACAAAACAGGCACAGGGAGAAAGAGAGAAAGAGAGATCGGGTGTAAGTTTCATTTGCCGTGCATGGCATGCAGTGGAGGGAACATCAGTCTCAGCAGCCTACGGGCTAGTCATGGTGCCCTCTGTGGGATCATGCAAGACGCTCTATCACTGGTGCCTCCAAACAAGGCTGGGTATCCTCAGCCTCTACTGAATCTGAGCCAAAATGGAGGATGGATAGATATCCATATGCATCATTCTAAAACAACAAATCATGCTACAGCCAATACTCTCTTCTGAACTCATTCCAGCATGACATGCAGAGCCTTGACCCAAACATATGTGTGAACAGCCTGATATTGGTTTAATTATCCCTATACTCAGAGCTGTTACCATGGTGACCATACAGACATGGATCTTGCTCTGTGAGTGTGTTTATTAATTCTATTCCTTTAAATCACGCACATTAATTCCCCAGACAAACGATAAATTCAAAGTTGTGTACATTCACTGAATGAATGTGTGTCCTGTGCAACAGAGACAAAATGCAAGTTAACTCACGTTTCTCCAGAGCGCCGGTAGTTGTTTGGACACTCGAAGGACAAGCATCTGAATCCTCCCTGCACATTAAAGCAGCTCTGGTTCTCCGCGCATGTGTGAGATCCCACCGCGCATTCGTCAATATCTGAGAGAGATAAACACCAACATGTTATTTGGAAAGACTCATAAACATGAGAGACAGGCAGACTGCAGCCATCACATCTAGCGTTACATTGAAGACAGCTCACCCTGACAGCTGCGTCCATTGAGTGCCAGGGTGTAGCCAGTGACGGGACAGGAACAGTGGAAGCTGCCGGGTGTGTTGTGACACCGATAGGAGCAGATATGACCTCCAGTGGGCAGAGCGCACTCATCAATGTCTAGAAAGGTTCAAGAAACAAATAAATACAAGTTATACCAGAGAAAACAATACATCCTTAAATGAAGTTAACTAGTTAATTGAGGTTCAACCCATCAGGCTGTTTGTGATTTCTCCACCCATCCTTCCCCTTCCCTTCAAAACCTGCTCCACTTCCAGAATGTTATTCAACTAGGTGCCTGTTAAAATGCTTCCACTTTACCTTCACAAGTTACGCCATCGATGTCACTGAGCTGGTATCCACGGCGACAGTAACACTGGTACGAGCCATACACGTTGGCACATTCTTGACTGCATGGGTTGCTCTCACATTCATTCAGATCTAGAGAAAAGTTACAGAGCAATATGAACTATTTCTGTCCTTATGAATATGTACAGAGTCAACTGTTGCATGTATACACTTAGTCTGGATGTGAGCTGGTTCCTGAGAATGGGCTTGCACTGAACAGATGGCGGAGGATACAAGATGGGTTGTTCCAAGGGTAACGGCCTCAAAGGTGTTTGTTGAAAACAGTACAGTAGACTTTCTTGTGGGTTAACAGGTAACCACACAGGGTTGACTCCTGCACATGGTTAATTTGCAAAGCGGGCTAAGAAACAGCCTTGTACTATGCATACAATTCCAGGAGACTCATTTTAATGTGAAGAACTTGATATCATGCACAATTACCACACCACAGACAGGTGAATCCATTTGGAAGATGTTTTGGTTGTTATGTATCTTTTATTCGCCAACACTCCAGGAGCCATTGGATGTTATTTGACACTACAAAATGTGAACAGGGGCAAAGAATCCACCACCTACATGCTGACCCCCACATCCACCTCATTTACTACATTTGGTAGAACACTGTGTCCATTAACACTTATAAATAAACAGCATTTCTAAAGACAGACAGTGAGTGTCTGTCTTCATATGATAAAGGTCAGTGGACCGTGAAGATCATGATGCAAGTGTTCGTATCACTGACATTGTTGCCACTGCAGGAAGCATGAAGATATGTGAACTGTTGTTGCAGCCAAAAGGACTAACGAAGGATTGAATCAGGGCTCCTAGTATTGCAGTTAATGACAGTATATGTACAGGATACACAGCACACACTGTATGTGAGCTGTTGCAATCATCCATATTTGAGTATGACTTACCGTCACAATTCCTGCCGTCAGCGGCGAGCTTGAACCCTGTCGTGCAGCTGCACTTGTAGGACCCCAGACTATTCTCACACTTGTGAGCACACAGGCGGCCTGGGTAGTGCCTGCATTCATTAATATCTGAAACACAAAGTGGAAACACCCCACAGTCAGTTAATAAAATGGTAAAAAAAGACCATTTTCCTGGAAGACATTTAAGACTTGTCGAAACAGGAAAAGCACAGGTAGAATTAATAATGTTAATGACGGCTGGCTGCATTCCATTTAGATGAGCTCTGGCTTTGACATAGTGGCATGGTTTGATTTAGCACTGAATGGAGTGGTGCCATTGTTTGTGTGTGTGTGTGTGTTTTTGTGTACAACAAACCAAACTTGGTGGGAGTATCTGAATATTTGGGAATTTATTTTACCATTTCCCTGTTTCTCTGTCTGTCCTTCGTCGTATGTCTCTATGTTCTTTGTGTGTGTGTGCGTGGCTCATGGCTTATCAGTCTCCAGTCCTTCCGCCTCGTTACCTGGTTAAGCCTCTCCACCTCCTCCTCCTCAGCACACACCTGCTTCCCATCTATAATAAACCCTGCAGAGTATTTAAACCCTGGCCTTTCATTTGCTCTTGGCCAGGTCATCACCAGCTGTGGTAGTTAGAGTTATGAATTCAAGTGTAGTAATGTAACCAATAAAATACAGCTTATTTAGATTAACCAATCATATGTTGTCATATAGTTTTAATAACTTCATGGTGGTATTATAAAATGTATTGTAATAATATAAAAACTTTATTACTGCCTGATGAGGTCATATACAATGTGTGCAATGTATATATTGTTTCTGTGATACTTTTGATTTGCACCTGTGGTTTTTCTGCCTTTACAAGTCAAAATGTGCTCTAATATAAAGAAAATGTGTTATACAGATTCTAACCAGTTACACAGAATTGGTAAACAGTGTTTGACTGACAACTGGCTGCAGCCCCCCGACCCTTGAGGGATAAGTTGTACGGATGGATGGATGGATGTTTCACTTGCATGCAGAATGTACTTTGGATTGAGCTACTTCCAAAATGTAAAACCATCAGACATCACTACTTTCTTACCCTCGCATGTGCGGCTGATGCTGTTGAAGATGTAGCCACTCTCACAGTCACAGCGGTACGATCCCACCAGGTTGATACAACCATGACCTACACAGACCTTCTCAGGGTCCTTACACTCATCTATGTCTGCAGACAGGAACGTACAATAAGCAACAGAGAATACATGCATGATGTGCACCTCAGGAAGGTAACTATGATGCTTTCTATCTAGGGATGGCAAGTTGCTAAGTCGTACCAACACAGCGTGTGCCCTCTTCGTTAAGGTGGTACCCTCGACCACAGTTCACAGAGTTCCTCTGGCAGATGTAGGAGCCGCCTGTGTTGATACAGACCTGTCCTCTTTGGCATGGACCGGTGTGGCTAACACATTCATTGATATCTGAAAACACAGATTATTTACAATATTATTATTATTTATCATGTTGAATTATGAACAGGCGATGCTCTGATAGACCAGTGTCATGTATGAGAAGTTAAACTCCACAAAGAATTATCACCTCCGTCATGGAAGTTATGTTTTCGTCTGCTTTGGTGGTTTGTTAGCAGAATTACACAAAAACTACTCAACCTATTTCCATGAAAATTTGGAGGGGTATCCCAAAAAAGAATCCATAAAAGATTTGGCAGAATAATTCATGGATGTTGATGGTAACAATCTGTGAAATTGATGAGTGTGTGAAATTTGGATGTAATGAATTTAAATGGTAGTGTCTAGTTATAATAATGAAATTCAGATATGTCTCCAAAGCTCTAGATGGGACACCTCTACACTGTGATTTGTTATGGTGCAGATTTTTACCAATGCAGTGGCCCAGGGCATCCTGGATGTAGCCAACCCCACACTTGACCGTGGGAACACAACGGAACGACCCCTGGGTGTTTTGGCACTCAAACTCCTTGCCACAGTTATGGATACCAGCCTCGCACTCATCAATATCTGGACGATGACATCAGAGCAGAATCATTATTGAATAAGCAATGAGAAAAACCTGCAAACACACAACTCATGCATATTATCCATGTTCTGCTTCTCCACCACGTCACAGGATTGATTCAAAACTAGAGAATCTTTCTCCTACTTTCAAACCCTGTTCATGAAACAACCTCCAGAATCTAATGAATTTCTCTGAAGCTATGATTAGTGTCTCTAAAGTGTGCAAATACTTTTCCTAAACTGCTGTGTTTTTAACATTCTTCATTTTCCTGAGTCAATGTCTGATTTATGCTTTAAATTTTTATTGCGTAACCTTGAAATGGTCAGTGCTATCTTTGCTTGGTCTCTCTTATACCAAGTTAAATGAAGGCTAGATGTATATAAATACATTAAACTGACCCTTGCAGTTGTTGTTGTCAGTGAGTTCGTAGCCAGTTCCACAGCTGACCTCTCTCTGGCACCGGAATGAGCCCTCTGTGTTGATGCATCGCTGTCCTCCCCGACAGTTACTGGCTCCCAGAAGACACTCGTTTATATCTGAGAGAAGAGGAGTACGTGATATATTACAAATATAGTCTATAAACAATGTTAACTGTGCTCCACCTAATTTCCTGATCACGCAAATCAAAATCTCCTCGGAGCAGTCTGGCTATTGAAATATTCAACTAAATTAGAAGAGTCTTACCCTCACAGCTCTTCCCATCTGGTTTGAGTTTGTAGCCTTTCAAGCAGGCACAGGTGTTGTTACCGACACAGAGATGAGCACATTTCCCTGAACAAGCAACACAAACAGGCTCATAACTGATTACAGTATTTTCAAGGTTAAGCCAGTTAGAGTAATTGTGAAAGCTTATATAGCCTTTTGGTTTATTATACTGTACCATCACACTGGTCAGTTAATACTGAATTATCTCCATTTTCAGTGGTTGCATCCTTGTTTGATGCTGTGTGACAGAAAGATAAAGCATGGTCATACATACGTTCACATCTTAACACCTTTTTATCAATAGAGCTCGAAATCATAACTTTATACATCCAAAAGTTGCAAATAATGCCAATTTTCAAAATTAATAATCAGGGGACTTATTTTTGAATGGACAATAACTGACTCGCTTATAATGTAAAACGTAGTCACGGAGCCAAATGTTCCTGTTGAGATGCTAATTAATAAATTGAACAGCATCAAATTGAAATCCTGCCTAAAATCAATCACAGTCCAAACACATGCAGATGTATGTGTTCTAGGGATTATAGGTGAATAGGAGACTCTGAATTTTCCAAGGGTGTGAGTCTGTGTGTGACTGGTGCGTTCGTCCTTGGATGCTCTGACGACCTTTACAGGGTTTACCTCGCCTCTCGCCCAATGACGGCTCTCAAAGTATTACAGAAGTACATGGATCTCCAATGACCATATACAGCCACCAGGGGACAGTGTGGGCTTTTGTCTGACAAGTCAAGTGGCGCTCTGATTTCTCCATCTCATACATCCTCCAATATTTTGAGAAAGTGAATGTGGTGATGCACAGACCTTCTCTTACTGGATTCTGTTTTTATATCAAGGCCACATAATCTGCTTCATTCAAACAAAAAGTTGTCTACTGTACGATAGTTTATTTTTCACCCACACTTTGTTTGTGCTGTTGGTGTTGTCTGGTTATCTGGGGTTCCCTCATTGCAGCAGGCCCGAGACACCAGGCTGCACTGGTAGCCCACAGACAGGCTGGAATCACACAGTAGGCCCTGCTCCTGGGTCGTCTTCCCCAGAAGACAACAGCCACAGCACATCTACAGAAAAGAGAAACTGTTATAATCCATGCTGTTTTAGACGGCATGGGAGCACAGATAGGTAATTTACAAGAACAGAAATAAAACATTTAATCCAAGATGATGTAGCAGGAGACGAAGTGAAAGCAAAAATGTAGAATGGGAAAAAAATGTTGTAGGATGAGATTTTGGTCAAATACTGTAGGTAAACGGGTAGACTTTTAGATTAATGAATGTGGACTCAAGCTGACTGATATGACACCTGACAGGCTCTAGGCAGGTGGACAGGTGGACGGACAGACCAACAGGCGAGATCGGCAGAAAGTCACTAACAAAGACGGACAGGCAAACAGTAATGAGATGATGGTCGTCCCCTCTGGCTGAGGGAAGCTCAGTCAATCATTACATATATTTATAATGTCAGGAAAGAGAGGGGGGGGTGTGCAGTGCAGAGTGTGGAGAATGGGTGTTGAGTGTAGTTTCACTTTGGGCAATGAGAGTTTATTAAGTGAAATCTGACAGTCTGTGGTGTGAGTGTGTTGTAATTGCAGTGATTGCAAGACTGAACACATGCCACAAAAAGATTGAGTCCCCAGATTAGCATAGTTTACTGAATCAGGACTTGTCAAGTTTAGAGTACTAGATGTAATCCATAAAATACATCTAAAGGTGTGCAAAAAACCCTAGAATTTAAAATCTATAATGAATATTTTCATAATGCAACTCAAAGGTGTTGACTTTAGGGAGGAACCACCTGACTCTGCTGATTCCCCTTCTACAGAGTTTTTGCATCTATCAGGTCAATGGTTTGGTTCCCCAGCCTCACTCCTGTGTAAATAGGGAAATGTTTGCTAACAAGGTGACCATACCAACATAGAGGTGATGTTAAGTGTTTACACTGCCCCCAAGTGGCCAAAAATCTTGCGCACAGATTCACCAAACTTGAAAACCATTAAATAACCATTAAATAGGTCAATACTAGGTTTATAGGTTTATGCATGTTTTTAATGAGAGTTAACAGATTGCAACCACGCAATCTCTGTTAAATCCTACATACCAAGCACAAACCTGGATACAACTAGCATAGCATATAGAAAGGAAGCAAGAGTGACTAAATCTGCTCACTAGCATATGTAAGGCTCAGTGTTACTCTTGTTTGTGCACAGGTTGTTGTTTTAAATGTTTTTGCTTTTTTAATCTTTCTCTTTTCTTTTCTCTAGTGTGATATATAAGTTTTCTGTGTATGTAAAAAGTTTAAAAGCCCAAAGTCCACAGTAAAGGGAGCTCCTAAAACGCCTCATCGGTACTCTAACCAATACTTCTGGTGTCACGTGACATCCCATAATGAGACATTGAAGGTATTAAGGTTAGGTGTCTGAATATTTGTTGGCTTGCATTGTGATGTCTTTTTTAAAATCCATGTCCAGTAAAAACAAGTTGTATTTTGTCCACTTTTACCCATTTTTTAAGTTCTGAACAGACTTGCTGATTCTCTCTGCTTCCAGTCTAAAGCCTCAGCTAAACTAAGCTAAGCTAACCATCTTCAGTTCCATAGGTATCGCACAGAAAGGTGAGCTGCATCAACCTTCTTTCAACTTTAACTAATTTAACTCTTGACATGGGAGCAAACTAGGTAAATTCCCTGAAATGTTTAATTATAATTATACAATACGTTGTGGGAACTGTCTCCTTCTTATCTATAAACCTTTTGTTATACTCTCCTTACCTAAGCTCGTTCATGAGCCATTATCTGCACTTTACAGACGATCAAGTGAAGACAAGCTGCCCCTGCTGACAATTACCTCATCCTGTCAAGAAAACGCACCCACTTGCCTCATCGCCTCTCCACATTAATCTCCAAGATGTGTTGATGTGCTGTGTGTTGTGAAAATAAAGAGGCACACAGAGGGGAGTATTTGAAAAAGGGATAAAAGCAGAGAAAGGCCAAAAAAGTGCTTTGTGTGCCTGGGGAAGATTCAAGAGTGTGAATATATAAGACAGCAACAAGCTCCATTCTGCCGTGGAGTGACATGCCTCATCCTGCTCCTGGCACACACGCACACACAGACACACACATACGTGCACACACAAACACATTTAGATCATCACTCTCATCAATCATTTGCCTCCAGTCTAGCTGTCCAGCCGAGGAGTGTGCATTGATTGAGTGGAGGAGGGTTTTTTGCTCCACACAGCATTTTTATTCCATCTTACTCTGTTTACAGTGTTTAATGTTAGAAAGACACACACAACAGACCTTTGCATTTGGACATGCACATCAAGGTACAAACAGACCTTTGTCGTCTTGGTCTCGCAGGTGCTGCTGAATAAAGAGTCACAGGTTCCTTGGTCTTTGGCCACATTGATACCAGTGGTGCACATGTTGTCCTCGAGCACTGCCACACAGCACTGCTCCTGCACTATCCTGTCAGCAAGAAGAAAGTAACACAAAACACAGATGGTGCATTTATTCTCAATCTCCGTCAATTCAGTATGAAAAAACACAAATAATAACATAAATGTGTGTGAAAAGACAAATGAAGCAGTAAAATAGATGTCAAATGAAAACTTGAGTGATAAATTATGATGTTATTTAATCCATTTAAAACAATATGGTGACGACAGTTGTATTATCATGACAGAGCCTTGTTTCCTCAGTCTTACATTCTTCATTCACAACTCAAAAAAGGTATTTATCATTTAAGAAACGTGGCCCCCACAGGTGGGAGTGACAATTAATAACTGGAAGTGATGAAAAATGTTTCTGAAATAACAATAGAAGTTGTGTATGTAGATTGAAAAGTAGAGTGATAAATTGAAATTTGGTGTTTTGACCAGAGCCATCTTGTTATTTTTTAATCCAGAAGTAATTACAGGTAGAGCAGCAGGGGGCGGGACTGACCTAAAGCTTGTGTACACACTCACATACGACCTGCACCCATTGGACACTACTACCTGTAAATCACACGGTATTCATGCCTCAATTAGACTGTGCTTTATCGTCAAATTTACTCAAAATGGAATCATAATTTCCAAAATAAACATCATGTTGCGTTGAAGAAGACTTGAAACTAGCAACTCAGACCACAAACTCCTTCGACTGAGAAATAGGATGATTTTTTCATAGACTTCTATAGAACTGACATCATTTTACAACCAGTAGTGTCGACCTCTGCTGGGCATTCAAGAGAATACATATTTCAGGCTCTTCCGCATTGGCTTCACTTTCCAGAGAGTCAGCGTTTTTGACCTTATCTTGCACTGGGCTCAAATGAGAACTAATCAGATAATGCCAGGTTAACTGTTTGAATCAACCCAGCTTTAAATAAATCAAATCACTTCATTGTTGAAAACACTTTTTATTTGTAAGTGATTCACCACAACTTGAAAGTCAAAACTACTCCACCAAATGAAATCTGCACAAACACTGCGCATGCCAAACCCTTGAGAAACTACATGACTCAGCCTGCCACAATCACATTTTATCACATTTTTTCTGACTACAATGTTTTGTGCAGTGAATATGAATCAAAGCACTGTTTTATGCACCAGTCGATCTTCAAATTAAAATGGAACTTAATCCCAGGTCCCAAGTGGAAGATTCAGTATTTTGTGGATGTAATTTGATGTCAAATGTATGTGTCTTAATTATTGACAATAACAATTGACAATAAAGTATGAATCAGTCAATCAATTTCATAACCATCTTTACTGCTCTGTTTTTTTATCATTCATTTCAGTTTGACTTCCACTCCTCATGCAGTGAAACACAACAGTGCCTTTCAGTGCAGCCCATTAAAATGAGCCTGGGGGAGCCTGATGGGGAATCTCAAAGTTGTCATAGTAAAAACCTCTTCATGGATAAGAGGGATGTGAAAGTCCCGTGCGGATTCAGTGGAATTTTATTTTTGTTTTGCAACACTGACATCACTGGGATTAATCTGGGTTGGGCAGCTCTCCCCGAGGCCTTTGTTGCGTTGTTTCACCAGAGTTAAACTAACATTTCCAGGATTAACATCTGTCCACCTCCACCATTTCTTACTCATGGTGGGACTTTGGGCAGTATTCCCTTAATGGTATTACAAAACAGAAACACTCCCTTGCAATCTTGCATATTTGTTAGATTTTAATATTTTGTATAGTGTTTTATGTACATGATACCTTGCTGTTGTAAAACAGGGATTTCCCATTTTGGGATCAATAAAGTGCATCGACCTAATAACCTGCCTGCCTACCTACAATCCTATTCATCCATCCTTAGGACAACCTGTCCTGTCAGAGTGGAGAGCAGTTGGTCATTCACTAATCCTTGACGTCTGAGCTCACTGCAAAGAGATCCAAACTGTATATCTCTATAGCGATCAATGAATACTACATGTCAAATCAATGATCTGTAAGAGACTCCGTCCTTTTACATGAAAGCAGTGTTGTCAAAAACATCAGTTCATTTGTATTTTGGTGACATCAGACTCCATCATGTTATCCATTTGCTCTCTGTCGGTGCGGGCCCATCAGTTAGGAGTGTGGGTGTTTCTTTCTTTCTGGCTTGAATCTGTCTCACTGAAACTTTACTGGGAGCATTAAAAGAATCCCACCCCCTCACATCTCCTCTCTCATTTCCAACAAGTCTCTTTTATCAACTCTTACCAGAAATCTCTTCCCACATAAACCGCTGTGGACCTCAAATTCAGTCAATGCGCACACCTCCTCTGCCGAACCTTTTAAGGGCACAGACACGCTCCTGTTTTTCTTTTTCTCTTCTCTCTTTTCTTGCGTAATTTCTTTTCCCCCCTTTGGTGTCTGAAGAAGTCATTCCGATTTCCTGTTATTGCCTCTCTCCATCCTCTCTCTGTCATGTTTCACCTCTGAGGTATTTCCTGGGTTTTGAAACAACCCCTCTTTTGACCCCCCATCCCCTCCTCAACCTTTTCCACTCCCCAAATTCACCCTGCTCCCCCCACAAACCTCTGCCCTTTTCCTCTGCTCCCCCTCTAACTATAATTTAGACAAATTTGGGATCACTAAGGGTGGCTAAGGTAAATGTGTTTGCCATCAGCGTTCACAGCAGCAGACCCCTCTGGATTATGGGCCCTGAACCTGTGGCAGCACACCTTCTAGGGTTACCAGCAGGCCTGTTATTATCCCATCACTATTAGTGTTTCCCGCTCTAACGCGAAGTGAATAATGTGCCTGGAGATTTACGGGAGTGAGGTAAAACAATCTGGTATTAAGAGCCAACAGACTTTATCAACCATGCAACAGACAAAATCGTTTTGGGACAATATTGCAGGAGCTTCTGTGGTGCAGATAGAAAATGTAAGATTGGGACAGAGTGAAGCAGTTAATGACTTATAAATCTGAACTAAGTCCCAGGAAAGTCTTCTACTAAAGCGCCCTCAGCCTTGTGATGTACAGATTTCTGATCAGAGAAAGCAAAGTAGCACATAAGATGTGTCTCAATTAAGGGGCTGCATCCTTCAATCTGCATTTGAAGACCGATTGTGTCACAGCGGTGCAAAGAGGCTGTTCCATTTAGACGGCTCCTTACAAATGCAGGCAACTAATGTGTCTTTTCATCCTTGAGGAACAAAGGCTCACACAGGTGGATCATTTCTGGCCCAAATTATCCAAGGATTCGTTTGACAAACCATTTTTCAAAAGAGGTAATTGAAAAGATGTCCGATGCTTGAGTATCACACTTTGACTCAACCAAACAGCTAATAGTACACATGCAACAGCACAAAGGGCAGAACGAGCTGGTGACACCAATCCCAGCCTTTGTGAGCCATGTAGACTGAGTCCTACATGGAGGAGGCAGATCCAGAATTGGGACACAGCACCCGCTTACCTGCATGTGTTTGAAGCAGAGATGAGAGGGAGGGATGCACAGTCTTCGTTATCATTGCCTCGCTTCTGTCCATCCTTACAGCAGTCCTCTATCGAGATCTGCTCTGCTCCTGCAGAGATTAAAAAGAACACATTCACTTTGGGACATTTTCATATCTCATTTGTCAAGGTGATGGGACGCCTATAAAGACTGCAGGAGACATGCAGGCACACCTGCCTGGACACATGAGGGGGGTGAGTATGGTTTCATACCCTTTAAACTGCCCATGATAGATAAGTATATCAAATGGCACAGTCATAAGCATTGCCTAATGTCTTTACCTCACACATTTCTTTTGGCAAAAATAAATCCTACTGATTGACACACTGAATTTCAGTAATTAAGTACATAACAATGACGGTATTTGTATATCTATCCCAAACAAAAGAGTCCTAAAAGGCAAGTTACATTTTGTTTTCTGAAAGATGAATCTGTTTGGCAATTTTAACTGCCAAAAGACCTTTCTTGTGCCAAGGACAGTGATGGATATGTTGTTGCACACGCAAATGAGGATTTTTTTTTTTAAACTGGGGCCAAACCAACTCTGTGGTGATCTGGCTGTTTATTCATGTGGATTAGAGAGCGTGGAATTACTCAACTCTGTAAACAATCAGCTGACACAATCACATCAAGTGCGTTCATTTGCCTGTGGTTTGTGTAATCTGCCAAACGTGAAATAGCTTTGGCAAATCAGATGCTTAACTATTTTTCTTACCTTCGGCTAAACCCAGCAGAAGTTTGCCAAATTTTTATTAACAATAAGTCCTCCGAGAGAAGAAAAAAAGAGAAAACAAACCCGCTGTGAAATAAATTTTGTTGATCCACTGTAATAGAATATGAGATGCTGCTGGTTTCTGACTGAATGTTTTGAATTATTAGGAAAGTGATTGTGAAATGCTCTGAATAAATCCATCTGGTTGAGACGCAGCATCTGTTGTGACACGTCTGGCGTCATGGACTTGAGACAGTTAGATTAGGTAGGGAGGACAAGTGTCTGGGAGAGCAGTCCGCAGCTTTACAGACTTGCTTATTGTCCCATAGGGGCAGGTAGGAATTGTATTTTGGCCATTTAATTCAAAGAGAAGAAGAATCAGGAATAGTCATCACAAACAGCTTTATGCTCAACACAGAGTTAGCAGTGTAATAAAACCCTGTTTCTCATAGTAGTTTTCAGGTTTCTGTACACCCAGGTGTGCAGCCCTGAAGTGTGGGTGCAATATAACAACAACTATGTATTTATTAAAATTAATAGGTGGGTTTCTCTCTTATGAAAGTGAGTTAGGCTACTGGAAATCAAAGCTACTACACAAAGGATGATTAACCTGGCAGAACGGATTGAGTGCGGACAGAGGATTTATTACTCGGCAGCCACATTAGCTGACTCACTACTGACTTCTGGAAGTCTGGCACATCCCAGAATCCTCTGGCCAATAAACCTTGTATAACAGCTGGATGAAATGAGATGACATTTTAAAAGCTTTTCACATGGGTTTACCAAGTAGGCCATCTCCGAGTCTCCCTCTCTCTGTCTGTGAATGTTAAAAACCTGTAAGGTAACACCAAAGAGACTATCACAAAGTATTTTGTTTGCATAAAGCAAATAATAAAACTTGCAGTACCTGCCATTAAAGGTGTTAAATGTCTTATACTCTCAGAGTAGTTCTCACAACTTTATTCTTTTGTTGTTATTTTTTTTACCATTATCAGCAACTGGTACCATTTTGCAAAAACACCCTTTTTGTATTAAAACTGGAAAAGCATCCAGGGAGCCACTTGCCAGATTCCACAAAATAACTAATTCTGGAGAATTTCTCTGCTGGGGCACACTAACATATTTTAAATGACAGGAACAGTTTGTCATGCACGTTAAACTGCTCCCTGCGATGTGTTTTGGGGATTTCTCCCCATAGTAGGTCTCTGCTGATAACTGACTCTAAACAACTAAGCATTGCAGGGTCATTCCAACGCCACCACTGTCTGCTGCTTTGCAAACCTAAATTCAAAGACCAGAAGTGCTTCTAAGCTGCATGGTGCTGTTTTATCAAAAGAGGCAAACCAGGCGCAGCTGCTTCTGCAGTCTAGATGCAGCTTGCCACAGTTCTCTGTCTCTGCTGATGCATTGTCTGTCTGGAGACGGCTGATTTCCATCTTGGATGGCGGTGCTGGTTTGTGAAGGGACATTCTGTCTTGGCAGAGCAGCACATTGCCTGCCTGCGTCTAGACGCCTCATGTAAACAAGGCTTAATGAGCCCAGTGGTGAAGCTCCACCCATATAGAGGAGTTGGCCAGTCGTCACTACAGAAGTGCATCTCTCATAGGCTGCACTCAAGGCTTTTATTCGGAGGTTTTTCAGCGACATAAAAAGGCTGTTTTACAAAGGAGGTATCTATCTATCTATCTAGATCAGGTCTTTATATGATATACATACACAAGTATCTCTCAGGGCTCTGGTTATGTAACTGGTCAAGCTGACAGCAGACTGAAGTTTACTTCAAACTGACCTTTGACGCACACCCGCCCCCCCATAATGAAGGCAGCTTGGAAAAAGGTGGCCCCACTGACTGTGAAAACTGCCCCATGTGTGACCAGGGGGACCATGAGCATTTTGGATATGCCTCATCTTATACGCCTTGGTGACCCTGCTATGGGCACTCAAGTATAAATCACACCTGTCTGTCTAGACCACCGTGTCCTGGTGAGACGGCGGTTGTTCTGACACTGCATCACAGCATACCAAGGTACTTGGCCTTTGGCCTGCAGGGCAGGAAGTACAGAAACCAGGGCGGTGAGAACTCTCACTTGAGACTTATGTGAATCTGCATTTTTAACACTCCTCCATTTGATGTGACATCTTTTCTTTCATCACTTTGTGAGTCAAGTTTAATTTTCGGCTCCTGCATCAATGTAATGAATGAAAAAGAGAGTAGATGATGGTTTACTTTTCAATTGTTTCCATATGCTGCATATTCACATACTTTTCTTTTTACATGCTATTGTCTGGACCATCAACCACTTTACATGACAGGTTTTTTTCATCATTCTTTAACTTATTTCTTCTGTTTCTTTTGTTGTTGTATGTGTATGTGTATTTCTATGTAAGTACACTGAAGTAATATAAAACAGGAGTCAAATCCCCAGTATGTGTGCACCTACTCAATAAAGCCAGTTCTGATTTGGATGCTGGTTGTTATTATATTTTCATGTTACATATAAGTTTGTAGCTGCTATGGGCTACACTCACTGTAACCTACAAGGGAAAACACTGGAAGTGATTTGAAACATATTTAATGAAATCACAGGAAACCAGACTTCATTTCAGTCCAGACCTGCAACACTTTGATGCAGCCAACTTTAAAGTGTGCTTTCATCACATGTCCCAACTAGCCCTGTGACAAATCCATCACCTCTTACTCTTTGTCTGGTATCACTTTGATTCTCACTGTAAACACGCTTTTTAACATACCACACATACTCAGTATCTTCCAACAGCGCCATTGTTCGGCTTGGTTCAGCGTAGTATGAGTAAAAGTCATGTAGTAGTGATCTATCTTGCACAAAGGTAACTTACCTTGGCCAAGCAGGAGTCCAAACATGGAGCAGAGCAGCACAATACGCGGACCCATTGAATGAGGAGAGATTCTGCTCTATGCTGCTGTGAAGTGAAGTGAAGCAGATCCCAGCGCTTTCAGCTTCCTGGTGTGTCTGATGTGTTTTCTCTGCAGGATGATGTGAGGTTCGGCGGCAGCGCTGTTTCAGGAAACACAGACTGCACAGTGCGAG
The DNA here is from genome assembly GCF_024713975.1 of Paralichthys olivaceus. Classification (NCBI taxonomy): domain Eukaryota; kingdom Metazoa; phylum Chordata; class Actinopteri; order Pleuronectiformes; family Paralichthyidae; genus Paralichthys; species Paralichthys olivaceus. The sequence goes on along the minus strand of NC_091099.1, from coordinate 18,896,586 downwards.
AGGTGGATGTGATGTGATGGAGCAGAGAGGCGCAGTTGCAGCGTGACTGGAGGAATGAGCGTCTAATGATGGCACGGTGAGGGGCGGGCTGCACGGGGCCACATGCACACAGCGACTAATCAAACCTGCTGTTTCCTTCCCTGAAGCAAGGAAACATTAACCGTGACATCATTTACAGATTATTACAATATAAAAAAGATGTTTGTACATGCGTATCTACTGGGATTGAATATTAGAAGGGAGATTGTAGTGTAATATTTTAATATATTCTAACAAGAATGCATCTACAGAAGTATGGGCACTAAAGTATCCATATACTTTAGTGCTCATTCTAAACAGGTCTGTTTGCTTGGTCTGTGTTCATGCTCTGAAACTTCTTGACAATGAGTCCTTGTCATTAGTGATTCCTCCTCTGTGGTGTGCGCAGAGCTTTTTATAAACAGTCTATGGTGCAGAATGAAGTTACAACATTTTTGTGTTTATCCTACCTGGTTGATCTGCAGAGAAGATTTGTAAAGCTGTGTTTCATTAAATGAAGCAGTACTGTTCTTGTGTATAAGTTTGAATGATTGATTAATGTTTTTCAGGTGTGTTGCAGGCAACATCTTCAAAGCCAAATTCACTACTTTTCAAAATAAAGCTCTATAATTCAGCTCCATTACAGCAACAAAACAAATGTTGTGCTTTTACTTTGAAGATAAATTGCTAAAGAGTAATACTATGAACTAGTTTAGCTCTTGCTCTAAAGCTGCCTGTTTGGAATGAACTATTTACTTGTCCTGTCACAATGTTCTGGCGCTTTGTGAGTCCTCTTCAAACAGTTCTACAATATACTGTTACTTTTTATTGTTTGTGTGCAGAGCTTTTAATAAACAGTCTTTGGTGCAGAGAGACGTTTGAAAACTTTGTGTTCATTCTACCTGGTTTATCTGCAGTAAAGATTTGATAGTCAATGTTTTTCATAAAATTAAACTGAATTTTCAACTGTTTACATGTGGCTTTTATATAGGTTTGAATTATGTTGGCTATTTTAGAGGTCTTGATCAACTCTGTCCACAGACTGAAACCACACTGTCCTGTTCCCACTGACTGCTACACAGTGCTGGTCATCTGTTTATGCATTTTATATTAATATTAAACATATCGTGTGTAAGAATACACATGCCAAGTGCGAAGTCAATAAGATGAACATATATGTTCATAAATGTTCCACATGAAGACAGAAAGACAGGCATTTGTGGAATTAGTAGGGAGATGTCATATAGATTGATAGTAATTAAGATTTGTGATACTACTGAGGGAGCTGTAGCCTCACTGTTATTCCATAGCCTACTGTAGTCTTCGCAAGAGTCTTCAGGCTACACATGCAGATTCTCTCCCCATCCTTTGCAGCGTAGATTTTTTCAGTCTGTGATTAATGATTGTACTGATTACTCAACATCTGGAGCTGGTTTTCAGGTATTTTAAAAATCTGTTGTGGCTATGTCTGGACTTTTAGCTCTGAAAACCTTTGGATATCTCAGTTGGGGGGGAAAGAAAGAGAGGGGGGTAAAACATTCACTACAGTGTCAGCAAATAAGGTTATTCACTGCTACATTTTAGGTTTGTTGCAACTTAAAGGTAACTAGAGGAGATCAGGCTTTCTCTGCTGCTGCACCGAAAACTCTGGAACAGTCTCCCTCTCTGCATCATCTAGCCAGTCCAACTATGGATAATTAAAAATCTAATAAAAAAATTCACATTGATTTACTCAATGTGTCTTTCTTCTGATTCTGTGGATGCCTGCCATTTTTTTACTTAACCTATGTGGTCACTTATCTAATGTCTTTTACAATAATACAATATTTACAAAATTGTATATCTTGTCTTTTATCTAATACTTGTGTTAGCTTCATTTAGCAGCATTGTAAAGCCCTTTGGCTCCCGTGAAATTAGATGTGCTATATAAATAAAACTGACTTGTCTTGACTTGACTTCAGGGCGATGATAAGTGAAATGAGAACCTGCCTCTGTGCTGTTGCATTAATCCTTAAATTTTAATCCTCGCTGATATCTGCACAGCTGTATTACTTGTCCCTCTCGGCCTCCAACTGAGCTCATTTCTCTCTGTCGTTATTAAACTTCACAGCTGCACCAAAGAAAATGAGGCATTTTCCCCTCAAAGTTAATCAATTAAAGCTTTTGTAACAGTGCCACAGATGACAGCCACAGTGATAATGAACTGTGCAAAGGAGCTGGGTATAAACAAACCACACATGCTCATACACCCACGCTTCATGTCTACCAGAATTGGCAAGGAGCGGAGAAATAATTGCTAGACTGTATTATAAACATTTTGTACCAACTTAGGCCCTCTGCAAATTCAATCAGTCTCCTGACTTCTGGGCATGGTGACAGAGAGAGGTTAAATGATCGTCTAATCAGACCCATATGTCTCCACCACCAGTCTAGCCAGTCTAGAATCATCACCAAGGACTTGATATTGGGACACCACAGGCATACAGGGGAGCCCGCAAGTCTATGGCAGTTATAAATGGGTGGCTGCGCTGTATAAAAGTCTAGTGTGTGATGAGCTGCGTCTCATTCTCTCTGTTCCTCAGCGCACCACAGACGTCCTATGAGAGAAACCTGGCAAGAAGACGATGAATATTTTAAACGACGACGCTAGTGCTTTGCAGGATTTGCTGGAAAATGTACATAAAAGTCTATTGCACACATAGGAATGGTGTTTGTGTGACTTCCAGGAAGCCACTTGTCTCCATTATTCCACAATATGACACAATATCACGATAGCAGAACTGCAGAAATGTAACAGTCTGAATTCTATGGTGTTTATCTTCCTTATTTGGAAGCTCTCTTTTTCAATACATGTATCCAAGATTAAATTTTTGCTAGTAAATCTATTTGGAATTTAGATAAGTGCTGTACAAATATAGTTATTAATATTATTTTTATTTTATTTGTGTAATCCACCACAGTCAAAAAATAATGTCTGATTTTATATTTGTCCATTGCTGCGTGGTACAGCAATAAAGAAATCTGTACATGCACTGAAATACAATAACATTGACAACAACAGCAGCATACATGGTTTTTATTGTGGTGGATTATGCTACTTAAGCTGATTTACTGCAAAAAAATGTTAATATCATTACGGAAATCAATGAAAATAGTAGTAGAGTTAATAGTAGTAAAATAGTAGTAGAGAGAGTCAAGAGAACACTGTTACTATGGCAGCATGAATGAGGTTTCTGCTGATATCTATTATAACAGGATGCAGCAACCTCCTAACAGTCACCAAACAACTGCTGACCAGTCGTTAATCTTATCTTTGCCTCAGTCTAATGCAGATATAGGCTCCTAAAGGCCATATAAGGAGTAAAGAATCCCCAAAATGAGAGCCAGGCCAGTGCCAGGCTCACCAGAGGGCTGGTTACAGCACGGGAACGTCTGAGGACAACGCCCCCTCTTTCCTCTTCTTCACCTCCAATCTACATTTAAGCTTTAACACGAAACAGCAGCATGGGCTGACCCCTCCGAGCTCATAGGTGGAGGAAATTGGACTGACCAAGGTCGCATTCACACAGTGTTAATCTTGTTATGGGGGGGTGCACACTTCCTTTGAAGCTCAACAAAGCTTGTCGCGCCACATCTGTGTCAATCAACCCAGAGCCACTACCAGAGCCAGGCAGACTGAGGGGCCCACAGGCCGTATTCACTGTTACTAAACACAACCACAGATACTTGTTAGAGAGGGAAGGAGTCGCAATGAGGTAAATAATGCATTAGTGGGACATCGGTAGACTCCAGTAATATGCAGTCATATGGTGAGGGATATTTTTATGTCAATCATTACCTGGGATGAAGCTGTCATATTTAAATGTACACTGTAAACACCAGTGACTGACTATAATGCAAGTAAATGCTTATGGCTGAATGCTCTGGCTTGTGGATATTATAAGAACAGTTCATTTTGTTGAGTGAGCAGAGGAAAACATGTTGCCTAAATAAAAAATATATATAATAAACAAAAATGTTTAAAACTTATATACTGAACACATGAAGAGGATGATTGTGGAAGGGAAGTAGCACATTTAGACAGGAAATGTTAATGCATTGTTTTGATGAAATATGAAAAATGTTGGCAGGACTCTGTAGATATTAACTTCTTCCTCCTCATCTTTGGACATGGTTTAATTCAGAACATTTGTTGTTTAAGTTTCATATTTGCTTATTTAGAGGTTGTCATTTTTATTTTTAACATGTTAAAAAAATCTTTTTGGACAATCTGTTTAGTTCTTCAAAATAAAATTGGATCAATATGACAATCTTTTAATACAAATAAATAAATAAATTACACATAACATTTAGCATTAAATCATTACATTTGCAGTTCTGCTCCATTGAAAAAAACAAATCAGACCAATACTGTATAGTTATGTGTGACAGTGTAACATCTCAAACAGCCTGTGCTTTTATCACACTGCTTTGATTCCCTTTATGCAGTGCCTTTACTAGCCTGAGGGGTGGGGGTGGAAGGTAACACATTTTATTCCACATTAGATAAACTGCGATCATCATCCTGCCTCCTGTCACAGCTATATTTACACATGGACCGCTTTTTAGAACATGGGACAAGATGGTAAATCCCCCTTGCACATTAGAAGGTCTCCTGCAACCACCAGCAGATGTTAGGGACATATCATCAGTTGTGTACCTTAGTGTCATAGGGTGTTTCGGCCATTTAATCACAAGACACCCTCCTCGAAGACAGGCCCACCACAGGCTGATCAGACCTGGGTGTGTGTCCCTAACATCTTGGGGCCCAGCTGGGGTCTTTCCTCTGATCCTGGCTGCAGCGTTCTGCAATCCCTTGTTTTATTGCCTGGCACAGGGCTTGTCTTTGGAGGTTGCAATAAAACCCCTGCAGCTTTCCAAACTTGTTGTTCTGCCTCTGATACCATCTCTTCCTCTCATTTGCTTCATCAACAGCATCCTCTCAGGGTTCATTCAACGATGTAAACGACACGCAGGGTGTTGGGCCATGAGTACCAGGGAAAACACACCCGACCTGATTACACCATTGATTAGCTCAGTGTAATAACTCATGGCCCATGATAAGGTATGATAATAAAAGGTCAGTTATACCCTGTAAGTACCTCTGTTTGCTGCTTGTATTGTATGTACTTGCAGCTCGAAGTCACATCCCCTGTGTTAAATTCAGTTTCAGTGTTAATCCAACAGTTGTAACAGTTAAATCCAGAATATAGAAAATGTAGTGCCCTGATTCCTTGATCTTTTTCTGAGACAATTCATCATTTAGTGGCTTCATTTGGTGTCATGAATGTTTTAATGAACTTCCATACACCACACATTAGCTGGTGCTAGCAGTGTTGTTGCATACTGTACACAACACCCTTGAGAAGATTTGTGCTCTTATACGACTCCATCATCTCCACTGGGACAGTTTGTTGTATCCTGGGAAAATGTGCGCTGGGGCTTTGCAGGCTGGGAAATGTTGTGAGGAGATGACACTTGAGAGTCTGGTATCACCTCCAGTTTTATTTCTGGAAAGGTTTGGTCGGAAAAGATGATCCTGAGCTGCTCCTCAAACAGCTCCATCAGCCTCCTGCCTTCTGTGACAGCCTGACACGCAGGAAAAGAAAGATTTATTTTAAGGTCTCGAGATTTGATTAACATAGAATAAAAAGTTGCTTTTTGCAAACACTGTACCTCACTGAAGGGTCTGCAATTCCTGATGATGAGCCTGATGTCTGATATAAACTCTGCGCTGCTTTGGTAGCACACACTCTGCTCAGCCCCCAGTCGTTCTTTCACAGTTGTAAGATTCATTGGTCCCTTTATAGTCAGCCTGTTATTAGCACATACCTACAGTATTTAGCGGGGGAGTGATAAAAAAAAAGAATAAAATTTTATGGGCAGACGTTGAGGTACGATGATATTAATGATTAATATCTCGGAATATGTATTTACAAGGTTTATTACATGTCAGCATTGTGCAAAGGGGTTTATGGAAGTGTACCCAATGTTCTGTTAAAGTTTATCATGAACAGAGACAAAAAACTATTAAATTGCAATGAACAGTTAATAGGCTATAATTGTTCATTTTAATCATTTAGTGCAATAAACAGTCCATGCTCTGTCAGTGTCAGCAAAACAAATCTCTATATTTACTTGATTAAAGTCGCTCCACATCTTATTCATATTTTTTCTGTCTTTACTGGTTAATACTGCACATTATCGTCATTAGAGTTACAGTTACAATAACTCCATGTGACACTAATCCTGTAGTGCCATAATCTGCTGTCAGGCATGCTTCCAGACTCACCGAGGGGGAGGCAACCTCTCCACAGTTTGAACTGGGGTCACTGCAAAACAAGCGCAGCAGCAGCCTCTCACACTTCTGTAGTGGTAGAAAGAAAGACGTCTGACTTAATATACATGTATGTCAACTAATCACGGAAAAACACATACAGTTGTCGAATCTATTGCGTCATATTCTGTTGACACTGTATATAGTTTTTATTCCATTTATATGTTCCTACATTTTTTTATATTTCCTTACATTTCTAAGTTTTTGAATGCTACTTATTACTTTACTGACCAAACTGCCCTAACTGCTGGAACATTGTAAATGTACCCGTTGTGGGACTAATAAAGCTTTATCTTGTCTTGTCCCAGCTAAATGTCCCATGTATCTGCTTTGGATCATCCCTGATGCTGAGTCTTAGCAGTCAAACCAAAGCATTACACAGCAACATTTTTCACATAAGAGATTTTTCAGATGCTTAAAATCTTGTGAATCTGAGATTTTTTTTAATGCTATTAGCATTTAATGTTAGTCCTGTGAGACACAATGTAATTGATGGAAAACAGTAACACTCAACACTCAATTGCATTCCCTTTAGACATGTTTGAGCATCAAGGAAGAGGTGGGTCAGGTGAGTAAGGTTAGATTTCAAGTGAGTCTATTCAGTGAAGAAGCAAGAGGAAGCTGAAATGGTCACAAACGCCTACAAACAAGCCCCAAAAGTTAGATAAGAATAGACAAAATATTAGTATTTAGCTATATTTGAAGGAAAGGGGAAATTACAAACCTGCATGACATGATATGTGACTTATTTAAAAATGTCAAACTATAATTTTTGCTTTCGTGGCGTGACTGTAACTCTCTTATTAGAATCCCTATAGTTCCACAATCTTTATTGTAATCCACTGGACTGTGATCATTTTAAAAACGTACTGACTCGTTTGTCCACAGGGGGAAGTCCTCCTTCAGAGTCTGGCTCCGTCTTTACTGTTTTGGCCTCAGGTTTGCTGTCACAGTCGTACTCCATCTCAGGCACCGACAGGTCACGGCAGAAAGAGCAAAACCACCCCCCGCTGAAAGCAGACAGTCCACAGACTTAATATGAGAGTCAGTAAAAGGGGCACGCATTAGTGAAGTGAATAATGCTGCTGTCAGATGAAAAACAGCCTCATTCTTAAAAGCTGAAAGGTCTTTCTTGACAAACACAATTCATTGATTCTGAAATAAACACAACAATAAAAAACAAAGTCATGAGATGAGCAGTGGATAAACTTCGTGCAGCCAAACTTGCCTGGGAGATTTGAGGAGAGATGGAACATGGCAAGCGAGGTGAAAAACTTTGGGACACTTATCGCAGCACAGCAGCTCCCCTCCTCTCTGACACACAGCACACAAGACGTCATTAGAGTCTTCCAGCCGTGCTTCATCGTGCACTACCTGCTCTTCTCCTCCCAGAGAACGGATGTGATGTGCAACTTCAGTCTTACTCTGGTCCAGCGGCCTGATCGCAGGCTGTGAGTGGCTGTGTGGTTTGTCATCTGTGCTTTGAGGAACAGTTGGGGTCTTGTTCCCTCCGCCATGGGCACTGATTTGTGGGTGTTCCCCTGTGCTGTCAGGAAGGTTGGCTCTTTGGTTGTTCTGTACCTGACGACACAAACAGCATAAACAGGCTCTGAATCATTACCAGGCTCTTGTATTACCTCTGCCAGGGAGGTTATGTTTTTATCACTGTTTGTTTGTTTATTGGTCGGATTAAGCAAAAACTACTGAGCGGATTATCACTAAATTTTAAGAGGGATGTGGTATGGGTCAGGGAAGAAGACATCAAATTTTGATACAGATCCGGATCATTGTGTGGATCCAGGAGTTATTGTTCCCTTTCTTTAACACTTTGAGATTGTGAGGGTGTTTTTCAAAATTATTATTGATTTCTAAAGAGGTAAAGAATGATTCATGGATCTTGATGAAATAATTCATGATGAGTGTGTCCATGGATTTTGGTGTTGTTTGAGGAATTTTAGGGGATGATACAGCATGTGCTCCACTGAGCACCATTCTAGTTTTACACACCGGTGTGATGTGGCTGGATTGCTAAAAAGGTCAATAGCACGGTCACATTTGTTTTAGTCGCTTGGGCCATCATTCATATTGATAATAATATCCAGCCATTATCCTTCAAGTATCTATACCGCTGATCCTTTGACGTTCTCTGAGGGGATTAACCCCAACGACTGTGCAAGAGGCAGAATACACGCTGGACAGGTCACCAGCGTGTCACAGGACCAAATATTAAAAATAATATTGAAGCACTGATCGAGTTGATTGCAGAGATCTGGGAATGTGGTAGCTTTACTAAAAAGAGAACAGATGAAGCATGGAACAGTCCACAAGGCCAGGGGTTTGAAACAAACCTTGAAGTTTGCCAAACTTATTTTAGAAGAGAAAAAGAAAGCAAACATTGAAGTCATCTTTGTAACCTAGTTAGTCTACGTTCTACTTTGACCTAGAGTAATACCCATAGTTGTTCCCGCAGACAGAAACTATGAATTATTAACAACATTTCACTTCACCTTTGGTTTCACCTCAAAGGTAAGGTTCAGATAATCTGGCATAGCAGTTGGTATGTTTATTGTTATGATAACTGTCTAATGGCTGTAACACTCCCTCTAAAGCCATTCTGTGTGTCAGTCCAGTGGATTTAAAATGCACCGTTGCTGCAGTAAGTGTTTGATCTATCAAAAGTCAAGTCTATACATAGAATACTCATTGAACTGTATTAATATTAATATCTACTTACATAGCTGTTGTCATCCTCTGGCTCATCTTTGATGACAATGATGGGCCCTGGTGACGACCTTCGTCTTTTCCTGACAGCTGAGCCCGCTGCTCCACGCATCTGATGAGTTTCTGGAGTCTCCCAGGAAACAGTCCTTGGGAGCAAAGTGAGAGCAGCTTACAATAAAGCCAAATTCACTGGAGAGGCCAATAAGACAAAGAGACGGGGGTCATATTGAAGCAGGAGTGTTCAAATCTAAAGAAAGAGAGAATCTGGGATTTTGTGTTTCTCCTTACCCTGGTTTCTCCACTTGGGATGCAGCAGTGTACCCTGGGGAAATCTGTTGTCCTTGCACTTGAGAGAATTGAAAATATGTTTGCTTGTTACTATTTGTTTTACTATGACACATGCAGTCTGCATGCCACCATGTGACACTGACACACACATACCATTTCTGTGTGGCAAAGACGGTGGCAGGCTCTGGGAATGGTTTGGATTCGGCACATACATTGGGCCAATCTAAACACAGCATGGCATGTCATTTACTACACAGCAGAAATAATGTAATAATAATATTCAGGTATGTCAGAGGTGGTTGTCACTCACTGTCTGTTGTGACTGAGACGAGCTCACGCCGCTGGTGATGGGCAGTGGTGCACCATGGGTGTACAAATGTGAGGGGGAAAACATGTCCATGGGTCTGGCTTGGTGGTTGGAGCTGCTTTCCACCCCCCTCAGAGGCTACAGAGGAAAGAGGGAGAGACAGAGAAATACTTCAATGACTCTCAAGTTATATTACTGGATATATACTATGTTACTAAATTGAAAATAAAATGTACAGATTGCAGCAGTCATTTTTTTTTTTTTACTTTTAAAAATAAGTATTTCTTTATAATTAAGTAGCAAAGTAAAGGAATTCTTATTCTTATTCAGCTCATTGAAGGATCCAGATCTTATGGCTCCATTATTTTCAGAGAGGTGTTAAAAACAGCAGCTTATCTTCTTCATCTTTTTGGGGGTGGAGAGTCCCATTTCTTTGATTAATTATGAGAAACCTATGAGTCAGCAAACAACACGTCCCTATTAATTTGTTTTTTCAAAACAGTGTGAAAATTAATTGGAGATTTGAAACTTTTTTCTATTCATTAAAATTACATAAACACTACGTTGTTATTTTAGTTCTTCTGCACTTGGAGCTGCACTATTACATGATAACGTAACATCTTACAAACATTAATAAGAGCGGAGATGTTCTTCATTTTTAAATATTGAAATTTCTACATAAATGTCTATAAGTGAAATATAAAGCTAGCCACAACACAATCTCAAAACCCACTGCAGCACAATTGGAACCCTTTGGAAAAATCCTCATCATTTTTTAAGTAAACGCAAACATTGAAGAATGCTGCTTTATTTCTTCACTGCAGAGAACACTTGAGAGCTCATTATGAAGCTGTAGCAGCTTGTTCACATCAGCATGACACAACTTATGTTTGCACTTCACAAGCCAGCATTGTCCTGTGAATGAGCCTATAGTTCAGAGTTGGAAACAAAACACCTGGGGAACTAGACTAAACAACTTGGATGATGAGATATTATCAACGCCTTTCTCGTGGAAACTTGGGTTTTTCCTCCATCACATCACGTCACATGTTGGCTGCCGCTTCGCTGCAGATTGAACTGTTTTATTTTATGATTTTACGTCATAAGCCTATCCACAACTTAAATCCATCATGACAAGGAAAGACATAGATTGCCTGGGATGTGAAGGCTGTCAGCTCTATTCAGGACAATTCCATCTGCTGTCAGTGCCTGTTAAAAGGGCTTGTCTGTCAAATGGACAGAGGCACATGTGCATGCACAGAAGGCAGACTAACCTGGGGTGTGAACCCAGGGCTTGGGAAGGTGCTCGTTGGGCTGTTGTGGTTTGGAGGAGGCACCATGAACCTTCGGCCCGGTTGAGGTGGCATACTGTGGGAGGGAGAGCCCCCTTGCAGGGGCCCTGGGAGTGTTCGTTGTAGTCGCACACTCTGGTACCATGTCCACGGTGGAGGAGGTGGCTGCGGCTGCCAGTGGGCCTGCGGGTTCAGCTTGTCTACCTGCATCTGGAGCTGAGCCAGTGTGTTGAGGGGAGCTCCCAGGGCAAAGCCGCGGGGCGAGCCTGAGGGGCCTTGCCCAGGGTTGGACTGCTGATGAGGGATACCCTGAAAACCAACCAGCTGGTGGCCTGGTACACTCTCTATCACTAAAGAGCCTGAGGGACACACACACACACACACACACACACACACACAGATACACAGGCTGGATAAGCATAACAAGTAGGGATGAACATACAAAACCCACCCAGAGACCTCGAAGATGAAGGTTGGAAAAGTAACAGAAAGAAGTTTTTGAGTAGCAATAAGCAAGGATTAAAATAAGGATAATTATATGTTTTTAATCTATTTAGCTATCAATCATGTTATCAATTAATCTGTTTGAAAGTATTTTTAAGTGTACTCAATAAGATGTATTCACACGGCTTATTTAACATGCAATGCTATATATATAAATATACATATTCTCTATAACTGAATAATGGATTTAGCTCTTGTTTCATACACAGTTGTCAGATTTAAATTAGTTGCAGCTGCTGTAATTGTCTGACATTCTTTCTGAGCTTTCTCTTCAATTCAGCGTCCCTCATCCAAATGACGACAGAGAACCACAGAATCTGTGGGAAGTGGTGAAGAAAAAAAGCATGAAGAAAAGTGGCAGTGATGGAAATAATTTAGACTCATTCCATTTGGGAAATACAAAGGGGACTGGTTTCTGATGGAAAACTTCTTTCCAGTCTCTAGATCATGTGGCGTCACTCACTGGTTTGTGAGCTGCTGTTTATAAACTTTGAGTTTGGCATTTTGACGGCACCATCTCGTTTTTTCTTTTTTTAACCAGAAGTAAACTTATTTGGAGAAGTAAGGGGAGGGACTGACTGACACTGCACGCCCACCCACACCTCTGACCTGGCACACCCATTTAACAGCTCTGGCTGTCAATCACAGCCAATGCATACCATACCCTATGGTCTAATTTTCTATAAAATGTATAAAATGAACATCAATTCAAAGAAGACTTAAAACAAGTTACTGAGACCATTAACTCCTCCACCATGGAGTTGCCCTCTGCTGGTCATTTGAGGGAATAAAGGTTTCAGGCACTTGTGCATTGGCTTCACTTTCCAGACCTGAAGTCCATTTTTGTATAGTCTATCCTCCAGATACAAAGCAAATGTAATCCTCGGTCGTCCATTTAATTGACAATGACAGTTAAATAAAAAAGACACTTTCAACAGACAATCACAAGAAAGATGAAGACTATTCTTCAACTGTTCAGAAATAGTAAATGTGGTTAAGGAACCAAAGGGATCACATGATATGATATCAGAACATCTTATGTCATCATATCATTCATTTAATATACATCTGCATCTTACCCAGATCAATATTTGAGGCCCAGTAGGAGGACCGGCATTGGAAACGCACATTGCTCTGTGGAATAAATGAGGTACTGCATTTTGCCCGCAGGAGGTTTCCAATCTGAAACAGAATCTGCGACAGAAGGGATGTTATTAATAATTTTTAGAGCAGGACACTTGTGTGTTATAAAAGGCTATGTTCCCTCTTTTTAGAAATGCAAAGATAGACTCAGAACAGACTCTCAGAGCTGAGCTGAGTTTCACTTTGGGGAAAACAAGACGAGATGACGCTGGGTGGAATAAATGATCGGTAGGCGTTACCAGACGTTTACAGTACAGAAGGGCCGTGCCCCCGTTCTTGACTGTGGCCCATTTGGTGAAGTTGATGACATGATCCAAGTGTCGGGACAGATAGCCAATGTCCTCCTGTTGTTTTCGCAAGACACTCTCATGATCCTTTGTTACAGCCTGGAACACATGAATTAATGAATATGTGCAGTGTTCAAACAGCTTGAGGGGATGTGCTCTGGGCCTCGGGGTAAGACAGTCAACTGAGCTAGCAAGCAACGCTCCTCTGGAAACAACACCACAGCAAGCTACAGGTCTAAAACTGATAGATAACACTGTTCTGTTATAAATTGTGATATTTTATACAATAAAAAGCTGTTATCATACCTCGAGTTGATTCATTAGCATCTTTCCCTTTTTGTTTATCTCGAGAATCAAACTGCAGATGGACTTCTTTATTTCATCATGAACAGATGAACGATTCCGATCAACCTGAAGAAGTCTGCAAGACATACATCACATCTGATAACAAATAATATGCAGCATTAATCCCTGAACCCAAAACATCACAATAAATGACCAGCTCTTTTTCCTCATTCAGCTGGGGCCGGCTCAAATTGTGGTAGCTGCCAGAGACTTATTAACATCTATAGTGGCTGCCACTGACTTTACGCTGTTTGTGGCAGCTGCCGGAAAACTCAAGTCTGTCTATACCAGCTGTCAATCAAGCAGCCGCTGTCTGAGGCAGCTTCATTCATGAGGTGATGCTAAAGAAGAAAATGCAGTTCTTTAAATTCTGAGCATCATCAGTTTTACAAGTGTAATCCTGGGATATGTAGAGATACATACCCGTTGTTAATGGAGTTCGACACATCTTCAATCAGTTTCTTTTTCTCCTGCAGCTGATGGGTCATACTCTCCATGTGCTGTTTATGGTTTTTATAAGCATCTTCAAGGAACTGGTAACTTAAGAAAAAAACATAATTAGTATAAGTATTATTATACATGATATTAACAATGTGCTCTGATTCTATAATGAATCCCTTTCTCTCTGATCAAATAAGGTAAATAATAGAACTAAATATGGTTGAAATCAATGTCATGATAATGAGCTTCAGAATAGTTTATGCAAATCAAATGTCAGATATTTATGATAATCCCACTGTGCTGTTCCTGTGTGTAAATGTGATATCTCATGATATTGTGACTGTACTTGTGGTCCTTGTGCTTCACGAGCTGGCAGTCACGACAGGTCAGCTGGTCACAGGTCTCACAGAACAGCTTCAGCGGCTCTTGTTTGTGGATGTCACAGAACATCGGCCTCTGTGTCGACACCCCATGGACCTCTGGAAAACAACACAAGGCTCTGTATTAAAAAACAATATATGTTTCTTCCACTGCCAGGGCACTTGGGCTTGGACTATACACTGGTTTGAAAAGCAACAGTTTTGGTAATACCTGAAAATAACATCATGTAATGTAATGTGTACAGCATTTCAGCTGAGTAAGATGAATGTAAACATGTAGTATTACAAGGGTATTATAAGGGAATATTTTACTTTTGTAATTGGTAGTTGAGGTTAGAGTTCATTTAAAACAATAATAACTGTGGTTATGAGCAGGGACGTGTCAAGAGACTTTGGGGACCCCTGGTAAAAAGGAACCACCCCAGTAGTAACCCAACGTCTAAAGTTGTGAAGCTTGTGACAGAAAGCGGGAGGTTTGGGGCCTCATTAGAGGATTTCTGACCATGGTGTCATTGTAGTCTCCTGTACACAGCCAAACATAGAATTTAATGGGGCTCCCACAAAACTGAAGTATGAATGTAAAAGATTATAATAAAGCCAAATGGACTTGATTAAAAATAATCTATTCTGAACCGAGGACATCTGCAGCACTGACCCCATAATAGCTCTTTGACATAGAAACACCAAGTATTCCAAGAGAGAGTAGAGCACTTGTTAGAATACCTGATGATACCTCTGCCTTCTGTCTGATGGTGTGGTCCTTTGTGAATTTGACCCTCTGGTGGGCTTCCACACACGTGCCACAGAGGTACTCAACACAGTCCACGCAAAACCCGGCAGCTTCCGTGTTGTCATCGCAGGTCATACAGAGCTACAGAGAGATGACAGGCAGGTGACAGGAGATGGAATCATTTTTACCTCGTTTGATCAGTTGTACCTGCAAGGATGACATCAGAATGAATTTCCCCTCTGGTCATGTGTATGTAACTTGTAGAGGGAGGGTACGAGTCTGCTGTCCGTCAATAATATCCCAAAATAAACTAAGCAACAAGTCCACCCTCCATGTGCATCCTGCCTGACCTGGGTGCTCCTCTCCACGGTGCTGCTGGGAGACTCAGCCGAGTCCTTCACAAACACGTTTTCCACCACATCCACCTCCATGCACTCCTGCCTGCACACCGGACACCGGATCACGTTCACTGGAATCAAACAGCAACACATTAGATATCTAAAAGGCAGTTTTTACTTCTTGTTTACACTTTGCTGTCCTCTGATTTGCAGATGTTGGTAAACAAAGGGACTCACGTGGTTTGGTGGCGCTGTCAGTCAGGGAGTTGGGCAGCTCCGTCACGGACAGACTCCTGGAGGGTGCGGGCAAGCACCTCCTGCAGAAGGAGTGGAGACACGGCAGAAGTTTGGGCTCGCGGCTGTGGAAGTTCAGGTGGCAGGAGGGGCACGTGTCCAGGTGATCGTGACCGATCGAAGCGGACTTGTCCTCGTGCACCGGCACGCTCTCCGCCTCGTTCTCCACGATGATGACCGGAGCGTCCCCGGACTCTGCGTCTCTGTCTCTGCATCCATCCATCTGTTTCACCTCCATCCTCCTCCTCTGTGTGTGAAACAATAACCCACACAGGTGAGGATCATTTCCCTCCCATCCTCACGAGGAGAGCGGTTACTTCCTCTTCCTCCTCTTCGCTCTCAGTCTGTTTCCAAACACAGCGCTGTCAGGAATCGAGCTTCTTATCTTCTTATCGCCTTCATCGATGATCTTTTCCCCACGAGACGCACGAAACACGCCCGCGCGCCGCAGATGTTGCTTAAACCGCACCGCACGCGCCCGATGCGGCACGAGAGGGGCGTGTTCAGATCAGCGCGCCCTCTGATTGGAGGAGAGCTGACAGGCAGGAGGAAGACAAAGTGTTCCTGTTTGTTACTCTGAGAGTTACTGTGGTTATGTCCTTTATTATTTCATTCATTCTTTCTTTCATTGTATAATGCTCACATGCACATTGTATATATGACCTAGAATGTGCTGGTGATAATTGTGACCCACCTCTAATAAAAACATCTCTATTATGTGCTCTCATACAATAATTAGATCTAATAGTTAATTAATGGAAATGACATTACATTTAATACACAATTACTGGCATTGTCATGATATTTCACTAATAATGCTGCACTGTCTCGCGTATCTATTGTTCTACTGTAACCATCATTTTGTTTATTTATCTCTGTATATATATATATAAAAAAAGATGCCTTAAAGAGACAGTTCACCCAAAAATGTAAATTAACTCATAATCTATTCACCACTATGCTGATGGAGTGGTGGGTGAAGTGTATGAGTCCACAAAAAACTTTAGGAGTTTCAGTGGTTAACAGTGTTGCAGCCAAATCTTATACAATTGAAGTAACTGGGGAGTCCTTCTTCAGATGTAAAAAGACCAACAGAAAAAAACGCCTCCATACTGCTCCTGTGGTGTCAACCAAGTGTCCATAAGGCCCGACAGTCAAATTCAACTCGTACACCATGTTTTTAGCCTAAATGTATTATGATATCCTCTGAAACTGCGTTTACATTTGCAAACTGCAAACAAGCTCTCGCCCAAGGGCATGCACGGGGTGCACGGTAGCTTTGCTACTTCCATTAGCATCAGTACTTCTGTTATCCAACAAAAATTTACCAAATGTTGTTTTTACACTTCTCATAACATAAGAGATCTCTAACTTGGTGTTTTGGTCCATTGATCCATTGTAATGCTGTGTGCAGCGCTATTTGTAGTGCTATTTGGTGGATGCCCACTAGTGTGCTTGTGCTATCCTGCTATCATGATATGGTCCATAAGTTTTTTAGCATCCGCTGTGATCGGTCATGATCACCTGGACATGTGCCCCTCCTGCCACCTGAACTTCCACAGCTGTGAGCAGTTAAACGTCATAGTTTCAGTTGCAGCTGTGGCAAGTGGCATGCAATGCAGTACTCTCTCTCATGCAAGAACGTATCTTTCACTCTTTACCTCTCACTCTGAATCTATTTTGCATGAGAGTGTCATTTATGCACGTGAACCCCCTCTGCTGTCATAGATTGAATCAATTCTGTGGTAAATGTTGACAAAAAATCCTGTATCCGCCCCTCTATTGTGATCATGTGACCATGTCCCGCCCCTCCACAAAATTTCAAACAAATCAGTTCAGTAACTTTTTCATAATCCTGTTAACTATCAAACAAACAGTGATGAAAGGTAATGTTGTTGGAGGTAATAATGAATGACTTTGTAATGTAGTAAATTGGAAAGAGATGCATGAATGCATATTTGTATTGTGCTTTATTACCATTTCCATTACTCTTGCCATCCTCTATAAAATGTGTCATAATGTAAAATACAAATATTCACTCTTTTGGTTGGAGTCTGCAAATGCTCTCAGTCAGAAATCACTAACTTATGTGAATGTTAGTTAATGCTTCAAGGTTCAAAGTGCAAGGTCATGCACTATATTATCAAATCAGCAGGCCAGAGAGCTGCTCAGTTAATCTGTAATGGATATGTCTGCAGAGAACCACAGTATTCCTCTCAGTGATGGAAACCACATTCCTCTGCTGGGACTGGGCACCTATGGAGACCCTCGAACAGTAAGAAGGAAAACATAGGCCTATAATGTTTAGGTGATTTACTACTTGAATAGCTTGTAACTATTTAGTAGTGTCAGTGTTTATTGCTGGACAAACATTAACATTATCATTCAACCACGAATGCTTATGTGCACAAATTGCAGCACGTCTCAATCCAAACCAGTTCAGATAATATTTACATTTTCTGTGGATTTCTCTCAGACACCCAAAGGCACTGCACTCGAGTGTGTGAAGTTAGCCATAGATGTGGGTTACCGGCACTTTGATGGGGCACTAGTGTATTTCAATGAGCACGAAGTGGGTCAAGCCATAAGAGAGAAGATTGCCGATGGAACTGTTAAAAGAGAGGACATCTTTTACTGTGGGAAGGTAATAAGTTCTGACAGATGTCAGACAAGAGTCTCATTTGTTTGAGTCTGCTTTTCTTTTTCTTTTTTTCAATTTAATGTAAGATTTCACAATGCTACGCTTCAGGACTTTGAACTGGATAACAGAGCACAGCAGAGTTGTGTGCTATGCTGCAGTTAATGTTGTGTATTATCGTCCTCAGCTCTGGAATACCTTCCATCCACCAGAGTTGGTGAGACCGGCCTTGGAGAGGACGCTGAAAGCCTTGAAGTTAGACTATGTGGATCTCTACATTGTTGAGCTTCCTATGGCTTTCAAGGTTTCTGCACAATACAAACACTGTGAATGGCACTTCTCTTATCAGCCAAACGTTTCAGTCTGAAAGTTACCCTACAAACACAAAAAGGTTGTGTTAAATTGAAAAGTTGTTATTATAATTTTCCTTTCTCAACAACAGGATTATCTAAAAAAAAAAAAAAAGAGGAAGATACTTCAGTTTTGCTGACTGAAAACTATTTGAAAAAAAACAAAAAAGAGAACAACAAAGGATGTAAATACAAATTTGATAATACATCTGAATGTTCATACATAATCTAACATGCATGACAGTTTTTATTATTATGAAATAAAATATAAAGGCTACTTTATTAAAATGTCATCAGAGCCACTGACTGAAACTATCTGGGTTTGTTTCAGGTTGTTGTGTTCACATTATAATATCTGTATAAGTGGTAAAATCCACAAAAATGTCCAAGTCGTAGACTATTACTCCTTTGCACCGATAATGACCAGATCAGGTCAATGCAGTCTCTCAGGAACCTTTATCTTAAGCTAACAAGAATTTATTTATGTAATTTAATTGTGCTTGAATTTTAGCCTGGAAATGAGTTTTATCCAAAAGACAAGGACGGAAAATACATTTACCACCACACAGACCTCTGTGCAACATGGGAGGTGAGTTCACAATGAATGATCCTGATTTAATGATATTGCTCGTCTCTTAAATGTTTAGAAATTATATTTCCTTGACATGTTGGTGTTTTTTATGACACATTTGTGAGATTACAGAGACCTTTAAAGTCGCTGTACAAGTACAATGAAATTTGTTGTGGAGCAAGCCTGTAGATGCCTAACACAACACGAATAAAGACTATAAAGTAATGGAAAATATATGGAATCAACAGTAAAACCTGAGCCAAAGAATACACAGCAAAATAAAATCAAATATATATAAATAAATATACAAACTAGGATTTTGTGCTGCAGCATCAGAACCCAGTCAAAGAGTTTTATATTGTTATTTATTTTACCATACACAGCTTCATTAAATCTGTAAAGATGTTTGAAGAGATTTGAATTTTTTATTCTCACCAGGCTTTAGAGGCTTGTAAAGACGCCGGACTGGTCAAGTCTCTGGGAGTCTCCAACTTCAACCGCAGACAACTGGAGCTGCTTCTGAGTAAACCTGGCCTCAAACACAAACCTGTATCCAACCAGGTGAGCGGGATCCTGTCTGTTTACACTCCCAATGACATCAGACATGACTTAGTATTTAGTACGGTAGGATTCTACCGTCTACTGGAGATGTGGTTTCTGGAGATTTAATACTCCACAGACAGATGATGCTCCTTCATTGCACCAAACAGTCAGAGATAATGTTAAAAAGTTAATTTTTCTTTCCATTAAATTGCTTAAAAAGCTGTGGATCTTTCCATCTCCACTACATTTTATTTTTGCCTATCGTAACAGTGCTAATTTAATGTTGGACCCCTTTGAAATGCTGTATGTTCTTCTCACTTGCCTGTAGGTTGAGTGTCATCCATATTTCACACAGCCAAAGCTTCTGGAGTTCTGTCATCAGAATGACATTGTGATTGTTGGTTACTGTCCAATTGGCTCCTCCAGAGATGCCTCCTGGTATGTACTGCAGGCTTCACTCTTCCAGTACCTGGGTCATCTTTTTAAACTGAGCTGCTGACAGCTGTTATTTTTCAATGGTTTTGTTCCTCCAGAAATTGACGGGTGGAAAAAAATCTGAAACTGCGTTTTTAGACACACATGTGACACCTGGTCATGTGTCACTTCTCTCTTACACAAAGTCAAAAGAAGGGAAAACATAAGTGATTGAATTAGGCTGAAAGATGCAGAATCAATGTTCAATGACAAAAATTGAAGAGAGAAAATCCAAACATAAGTGTTGTCATTGAAGAAACCAAAAATCAATTTGTAGAGGAGGTCATAATTTATCAAAGTCCAAATATAAATAAAAACAACAACAATCCAATTTGCAACTTATGATAATTATATAATAATAAAATCAAAACAAGGTTACTAAGTGTTTGGATAAATCAACATAAAAGAAAAGAAAATATAAAAAAAAAACATCCATTAAAAGTCTTCCACATAAAAATATGTTTTAAGCAATGATATAAAAGAGGCAAAGTGCTGGCAGGTTTAATCTCCAGAGCCTCAAGGTCTTGATGGCAAAAGTCTGATCAGCCTTAGTTACCAACTTATCAGCCTTTGTAAAAAATGACAACATTATCATAAACCATCAACGCTTTAAAGATGCTTAGAATAATAACCTGGCATCATTGGTATTTTCCTGTCTCTGGTTCAGGGTGAATGTGGAATGTCCCCCTCTGCTGGAGGACGAGCTGCTTGTTTCCATTGGCACAAAGTACAAGAAGAGCACTGCTCAGGTGGCTCTGCGCTTCAATGTCCAGAGAGGAGTGGTCGTGATCCCCAAGAGCTTCAGTCCTGAAAGGATCAAACACAACTTCCAGGTGAGTTTATAGATATATAAAATCATACCAGTGGCTTTGTACAGACAGTAAAATTTGAGTTGCTAGGATTCTTAAATATACTTATTTATAAATATATGATTCTCACAAAATAATCCTCTATTGATATGCAGATATTTGATTTCTCACTCACGGATGACGAGATGAAAGCCATTGAAGCACTTAACAAAAATATTCGTTTTGTGGAGCTGCTGATGTGAGTAGTTTGTAGGTTACTTCATAAGCAGTGGGTCATATGATGTTATCTGCTGTGTAATGCAATACAAGTTACATGCTTTTTATTTTGACGCAGGTGGAGCGACCATCCAGAGTATCCATTCCATGATGAATATTAAAAATAAATGTTTTCTGCCTCTTGACATTTCTGTCTTTTGACACCAATAAAGACAAAGACTTGTGTGTTTTGCTGTTAAAGGATTGCACTGGTATATTTTCATACTGAACACTGGAGGGCTCTGTTCAAAGTGAATTAATAAGACAAGAGTTAATAAAAAAATAAAAACAAAGAGAAGACTACTGGAATATACATGTGAAATGTGTATTGCATATTAGTTTGATATGCGACTCACATGAAGTTTGAATTGTACTGATGAAGCAGCACTGTAAATAAAGTTTCATCTAAAACTAAGACCATTTTAATTGAATGGGCTCAAATACAGCATAAGTGCAGGAACACATGAAGATTGTGGCTTCTCTGGATTGCTGAAACAGCCATCCAAGTTTTTCTTTAGGCAAATTATGACTGTGAACACCCACTTCCCAATGACCCAGCAGTGTCTGATCCACTCTGTGCTACTTGTAGTGTTGTATTAAAAACTAAACATGGACAACCTTTGTTTTTATATTGTGTGCCACCCATGGTCTACAGGCCCCTTTATGTATGAAGCACATGTATCAACTGTACATCTCCTGTGCCGTGTTCACACATCAGCTGTGTTATATTACATGGATATATTAGATAGTGGAGCCTGGAACACAACAGGTTCTTAAACAAATCCAAATGACAAAAAAATATAAAGTAAAGATTTAAAAAAGAAGAACTCTCACTTTAAGTAATTCAATGGGCACATATGCTGTTTGGAAGTGAGGTCAGTCATCTTTAACATGATTCTGCCCCTGTCCGGAGCTTCTGAGGACACTTTGGTACATGTGCTTGAACCAATCACAAGTAAGTATCAGTCGTCAATTAGTACATTTCACCCCATTTTTATAGCATCAAATAAATAATTAAGTCTGCATTTAGATTGCTCTTTTGTAGTCTTGATGGCCACTCAAAGCACTTTACAGCACAGTTTTGCCACCAACCTACTCATTCAGTGCATCTATGTGCAGCATAAGGCAATTTAGGGTTCAGTATCTTGCCCAAGGACACATCTGCACGCAAAAGGGGGATTGAACTGCCCACCTTCTGTTGAGTGGTCAACCCACTCTGTCTCCTGACCCCCTGCCACAACCAAATTAACTAAATACAACAGAGCATTTGAATAAATTATTAGTCATGCTTTGACCTTTTAGTTTGATCCATGTGCCATCACAGATATGGAGGAACCATTGAGATGCTTTATCTTCACTTTCAGGGAGATGTCATGTCGTCCGGTCTAAAGGGGTTGGTGTTATTTATACTTTATCATCACTACAAACATATTCATTACAAATACTCCACTCAATGCACCTCTCATCAAGGATGTTAAAAAATGGACGATGCATCTCCACTTCCTTCTTCTATCCAAAAGTTAAACTAAGTTATCCCAGAACAGCGCCATCTTGTGCATTTGGAGCCACAGTCTGTGCAGTAGAGGGATGGACCTGCGGTAGCTCGGCCCTTTCGATACACAAGCTCAACCAATCAGGAGTCAGTCTCAGCTGTCTATCATGACCCCTCACAGTTTCTATAGCATCTCATAACTAATTGAAACCAACATTGCAGCCAGCCACCAGGTGGCGATCCAGACACAATGGCTTAACTTAACAGTCTACTGCTTGCATGCATATGAAAAAAGAAATAATCATACAACATTCATAACCACATAAATCATTCCAATCATTCCAATCATTACTCAGTAATTTATGTTAAAATAGTCATATTGAATTTATTTGTCAGCCATGTGGGCAATTTTTTTGGAATGAAACACATGTAAAAAAAAAAAAAGTACTACTACTACAACATATCAGTGATTAAAACGAAATACCATTTTGGTTGAACTTTCTTATTTAGTTATAATATGATTATTCTTCATTAAGTGTTCTGGATTTGTAACATGAAACAGGCTGCGAACCGTCTGTCAGACTTACTCTGAACTCTGTGTTTCTTGTTTGGTCAGAGAGGGTGTAAGAGTTCGTTCCGATCAAATCTGCCATCACAGTGTTGACATATTGTGTAATCTTTGTGTACACACCCTTTACCTACTTTAACCACCATGATGAGCAAAGGCTGAAATGTTCCATCACAACAGGAAAGTGGAGCAGTCAACATGAATATACACATGGGACTATTTTGTTATTGGCGGCTTTAACGTCTCGAGCACTTTTATTAGCTCTGCCAAGAAGGTCGCGTTTCACCTCTGGCCGTAGTTGGTCTCAATGATTATAAGCTGTGTTACGTAACAATTATTGGATGCATTGCTACAAAACTAGGTGGAGGGACACAGTATCCTACTTTCTTTAACATTGTGCTTTGTTTTTCAACATTTTCATTAATTTCTCAGAGAAAAGCTCATGGATCTTAAATATACAAAAAAGTAAGGCTTATTTAGATCACTGTTATTTATGAGTGGGTGCAATTTGGTGCAGATCCAAATAAAAATCAGGATCTAGTGAATTTAGTTTTGGTGTCATATATAAGGGGAATGTTGGGTCCTGAGGTCCTGGAGCTAACACACTCTTCATTTGCATCTGAGGGTGTGATGGACATTTATTCTGTAACACTGTAACCAAAGCATTGCAGTGCACTCATATACAGTCAGCAGTGAAAGTTTTCGTGTTTGCAAAAGAAATATACTTGTGATGATATCTAGTTTATGATCAATTGTGGCTGCATGGATGCTAACCAGTCCCGAAATATGTTTTAGTTTTTTCCTAGAGATCACGAATAGTTTGTTTGATCTTTGAGTTCCCCAATGTAATTCAATGTAAGCAATCTGTTTCAGTAATCAAACTGGTTTCATAATAATCATTATCAAGATCCATGAGCCTCCACACTGTCTGAACTTCCCATATCTGGAGATTTTAAATCAAATACTCCTACACTTCTAAATTAACAAGCACATTTGAGTCTGATGTAAAGAGACAGAATGGGCCCTTCAGAATAAACATAGTACAATCTGAGCAGTGACCTGTGGCTGTACAGTCAGAGAGCAGCGGGAAACTGCAGACAGAAGGAAGAAATACAGTTTTTTAATGAGCTCCCTTCTGTTTTTCCTCCTATTGCGTCTTTTTTTCTTGTGGATGTTTGCAAGTGTGACTCTGGACGTTGGACTTTTGCTGCTAACCACTGAATAATACCAGATATAAGGATTTCTTTTTTACCTAGTGTGAAAACAGTTTGTATACATAGGTTATTGTAAGTGTAGAACTTTTCATTTTAGGGAACATGCAACACCTCATACTAAGAATCTTAAAGGAAACTTTGACTGGAAAAGCTTGGTAACCTTTAGCCTTGAAGGGTGTTTTCATACATACCTAATTTGGTCCGGGCCTTCAGACTCGCCATTTTAGTCCAAACCAAAATAACAGGGGTAAAAGGTGTCTCAGGCCACGATCTGGACAGTCTGACAAAAAGAGGTGGTCTCAGTGGCAGGGTGAACATTTTTTTGCATAATTCAGATTTTCAGACAAATTGCAGGAAGTTCAAACAGAAGAAAAAGAAGTGGAAGCAGCTTCAACTATGTAATGTCTGAATGACAAGGATTTTCACTCTAAAAAACAATAAATGAATGGATAGACACAGTCCACATAGGTGATGATGACAGGTTACATAAAATTCTTTATTGTGCCTAAACTGCAATGTGAAACCTAAACTGACAAAGACATGAACCATGACTGAAAATGTCACAATGTGACAGAGCCCTGCCTGAGGATCTGTGGCTGCACTGTGGCTCATAACGGAGCAGGAAGTCAGCTGGGAGCTGAACCATAAAGTGCTTTAAAGATGATTCAAAGACAAAATCTTGAAACTGACCATAACTAATGAAGAGAGGCTAAAATACGACTAACAAGGTCTCATTTTCTTGCATAGTAGGAGCCAAGCAGCTGCATTTTGTACCGAGGTGCGAGATTTTTTGGCTCAACACTGAAAACAGTGAAATACAATAATCTAACCAAGATCAAATGAAGCTTAAATGACCTCCAGGCAGAGAGAGAAAAAGACAATGAAGGCATGACTTAACTATGTTTTTAATTTGTTTTTTAAATGATATTTTTCTGACAAATAACAAACACACGTTTGGGGCTGCAGGTTTGATATTTGCAGAGGAATCTGACATGTTTGTGTAAAACAGGGACGTTGAAGTCATGAGCTGCAACATCACATTTTGATATCATACTGACACTCACAGAGACATTTGGACTCATTCAGAAAAATATATTTTGCTTATATACTTTACAAGTTAAAACTGCCAAACTGGGGGGGGGGGGGGGTCTCGTTGTGAAAGAAAGAAAGCTGAAACACTGCATCACCCCCCCACCTCTCCCCACCCCCACCAATCCTACCTCCACAAAGACCCTCTGGATCGTGACCTTCCAACAAATGCCCTGAACCAGGCCACTCTGGACCCCTGCGGTGGGAAAATGTTCTGAATGAGCTGCTGCGTCTTTGAGGAGGGACTCTGGTTGAAGGAAGAAGAAAGGCTCTTTTCCGGGGGCTTGAATTCAGGATGCGAGTGGAGTAAGGAGTTCATGAAGCAGGAGTGATGTTTTCGTAAAAAAAATCAACCAGAACAAAATAACTGTGACATATCAGAGGCTGTTGTTATGAATCTCGTGCAGAAATTATTTTGCGGTTACAAGGTTTGTGATGCATTTTTGTATTTTTAAATCATTTTCTCAATATTTTCGACCATTGCCCAGTTATGCATAAACATGTGTATACGCTCAACAATTTGACCAGTCTCTCCCCCCATAGTTTCTGGGTGTTCTGTGGAGAGAAAGGCCCTGGGAGAATGTGTGTGTCAAAAGGTTATGCAATCGGCCCTGCACACTGGGACAGCACAGACCTCTAGTGTGCTGAGCGAGAGTGTGTGTGTGTGTGTGTGTGTGTGTGTGTGTTGGGGGGGTTCCTGAATGGAACTGGATTGGGGGGGGGGGCTTTAGAGAGGGGCAAAGCAGAGGGAAAAAAAAGTCATTGCGAGCTGCACCAAAGTTTTCTGTGTCTCATATCTCCGCCCCTCCATGTATGTTACTGAAACCTGAATCGGCCTGTATTTGGTGGCCTACACTCTTCTGGAAAACTGTGCATCTATGAAAGGTGAGTGCCTTTGATCATTGATCATGTTATTAGATTTAATTTAATTTAAAGGTAGATAATAATTAATATTATTGCTGAATATGGACACTGTTCTGGTCATTGTAGATGTTTATTCATTGACGGCAGAGATCAGTGAATATTGCGATCTCTCTCTCTCATGTATTAATTTCAGGGAGATTTCTGCAACGCAACCAAGCCTTGTATTGTTTTTCATCTCAGATAATGAAAGATTTGAAGTATTAAATCATTTGTAACTAACTAGTCCCAGTGCAAAGACTGTACTTCAGGGAATTGGCTTTTATGACTAAGTGGTGCACATTTTCATGCAGCACAGTGTCCACACTGACAATTGTGCTGCTCCATGCTTTAATCAGAAGCACATGACACACAGTCTTATAAAAGATTTGATAGGAAATCCCAACAGATAATCAGCTTCATCAGTTGTTTAAAACTAATGAGTCATAACAACTTCTGCTATTCAATTTTTTATTGCTTCAACCAGATTTTGTGTATATTATTTCCATGTCGAAGTAACAGTGATGTTTATTCAACATCACATGGTGCCACTGTAAAATCTTAACCTCAAGACGTGTGACATGGACACGTCCTTTTCCATATGTAACTCGTCCAGTTATTAGCCTGCAAGTATTCTCAGTGTAGGAGCTCCAGGGCACAGGACGTCATGGATATTAAACTCTGAACTGCATGTGTCTACAAGAAACCCACATATACTGCCTTTGTAAGTGAGATGACGACCCACAGAAACAGGGAGAGCATTATTTCCCATCATAGGAATTCATAAATATCAATAGATTACGAATAAGACCAAGAACCATAATGTCTGACTGATCTATCAGCGTTCTCTGTGGTGGTTTTCACTGTCTCCTCGATTTCACAATGTGGACTCAGTTTGGGTCATTCACACCGGCTGAGTAACGATACTATAGTACATCATGTATCACCTCTAAATAAAAGACGGCACATGTAACAGTTTTAAATATTCATTTATGTATATATTATACATATTATATAATTTATAATGTAACATTCTGAGTGCTCACCACAAGCACCAGTTGTCAGTCAAAGGCTAGGGTTGAAGTTTGGCCTGTTCCTTTTTAAGACTTCTTGTGGTCTTTATTTCTAATCCCTTGTTTGATTGGGTCAGTGACTCTTGCTGTATAGACCCTAGTAATTCTTTGTACATGATAGTGGAGCTTATAGCAACATCTAGATTTTAACAAGAAACGCTTATTTCCTAAAATGTTGAACTATTACTTTGAGGGTGCCCATATTTATATCAGCGGCCCATCAAAATGACAGATATGCAATAAAACATATTCAGTCAGTCAATCCTTCATTCAGTCAGTCACTCATTCATTACTTCACTCTGTGTGTCATTCAGTTGCTCAGACAGCTCACAGCTTTTCAGACAGAAGTGATTGTCAGGGATTATTCTCCACGGTGTCTTGGCGAGGTCACTCTCACTCTTGGCAGATTTGTATTTCTCTATAGATGAAAACTACTTCACTGCTTTTGCAACTAAAAACGATGACAATATTCAGTCTCACCTATTAAAAGGCTGTTTTTGAAGTGAGGTATTTGGCTTGCTCCACTACTTCAGCTAACTATGAAAAAATCCTGTCAACTGGCTACAAGTCCAGTGAGAATTCTCCTCTGCCAGCTCAGAGTATAGGGGTCTTTTACTTTTTGTTGCACTGAGCCTGCATTCCCACCAAGCACCTTACGAAAACAAGGGTCTCTATTTTTACCTCGAGCTGCATTTGGCTCCAGCGCAGTAGTTTTGGCTCCTAAAATGGATCTGACCTCCAGCTCCTCGCACGTAGCACATACAAAGTCACACTTCTGCTCCACCTCTGCAAGTAGCAGCACATTCCTAAAGGTGGCGTCACACAGGGCTGCTGATGGGATTTCCACCCTTTTGTGTTTTTTTTCGTGACTCAAAAAAATGGGAAAGAGGTTTGGAGCCAACATGTACTTTTTGTAACTGAGTTAGTCTGAGTGAGTCTCCTGCAGCCTGGCGAGCAGTGGGTTTGAATTTGGAGAGTTTCAGAGCGAGTTAAAGGGGAAACAGAAGATCTGCTGAGAGGCCTGTTAATGCAAGCTGACAGGAGTGAGCACAGTCAGTGAGCTGTCTGTTTCCTACTGCTCCACAAACAGGATCTGACCAGGGGCTTGACTGATATCCAGCGTGGTTACATAGCAACGAGTTGATTCTGATCACACTTTTGTCACATGGCAGAAGCAGGATATGATATATTAAAGCTCATATGAAAGTTTTTTGCACATTGCATACACAACAGGAATTCTCCTTGAGAACTAGCCAAGGTCCTGAAAGTATTTCTTCTCCCTCCTGATCCTGTGTACATTTACAACGTAATATTCAAACATACTCATTTTACACTGGAGGGTAATATATATATATATATATATATTTTTTTTTTTGTACAATAGTACAATAAATGTGCTTTACATTAAAATGGCATTGATCATCAGGTAGAATGTGCAGAAATAATGTTTCTGTAACAAAAGAAGATAAGTTATAATAAACTTAAAAAGGAAAATGGAAAAAAATGTTGCTTTCTAAGGTCGAAACAGTTGTGACATCTACGTACTGTAAATAAACACACTCTTACCTAATCTGATCTTATTCTACTGGTACAATTACAAAACCGACACTAGACCTGAACTGGATCAAACTCAGTGAACAGGTCAGGAGGAGCCATTAACATCAGTAAGGACAATTGTGTGAAATTAGAATTTGATTCAGTTTTTGGGAATATATATGACTAAGAGCATGCACATAAAGACTCAACTCTGCTGCATTTCTATTCTACTGGAGGCATCTTAGTTTGTGCAATTTTGAGCAAATTTTGCTAATAAAAAAAAAAGTCTGTGTTTGAGTCAACATAAACTGTCATAGATAAATGTTTCCATCAACTTTTTCTGAATTACTTCACTTAGTTTGTCTTAATAACTGTAAAAATAATGTGTCAATAATTCAATATTATCATTTATTGATGGAGTTCCAAATTTCTTTTCAGATTATTAACTTAGGTTTTATAAGCTTACAAAAGTTTTTTGCTTAACGTATGAGAGAGGTTTGGACTGATGTATAATGGACTGATGTATAATAGCAGAACATGGTTCATGAAACTGAATTAGACTGAAACTGTTTTACTATCTATACAGTACATAGTGAAAAAATATCACTATGCTGTTGATTTTAGCCTTGAGGTGAATCAGTGACTGTCTCTGTCAATGGATCAGTAATCATGTCTCTATGTGACTTTACTCTTCAAATTTGTTTAGCTTGACTGTAGAACTTGTACTATGGGGTTCCTTTGATTACTTCTTTAACTCTTGCATTTGAAAACAAAGCATTATACACAGAATATGAAATTGTGATCCTCCAGCTTCATGCTACCCTCCCATGAACTCTGGGCAATTGCCATCTTACAATCTGTATTTATGTGATTTGCTCCAATTCATCTTTGTAATTTCAGTTTTCTCTCCAATTTTCAATGTAACACTTAGAACCCACAGATGAAATGGAGAACACGTCCAAGGAGGAACCCTCCAATGGGCACAACAGGCCCCTTGACATTGTGCCCAGTACAGAGGAGAAGATGACAGAGAGGGGGCAGTGGGGCAACAAGCTCGAGTTTGTTCTGTCAGTGGCTGGAGAAATTATAGGCCTGGGCAATGTCTGGCGTTTTCCTTACCTTTGTTATAAGAACGGAGGAGGTGAGTGCTGGAATCTTTTATGTAGAATCTATTATCTTGGCGTCTGTTTGACCAAAAAGAATGAGTTTCAGAATGTAGTATTACATGTACAACATCAGGCTCTGGCGGTAAGAAACAGGTACAGTCAAACTATAGACTGTATACATACATGGATGATGTCATGTCTCCACTTTCTCACACTGTACAAAAATAAAGTCAAAGTATTTCAGATACATGTGTTGCCATCTTGAGCTTTTGACGTAATTTAGAGCCAAGTCTGTCCAGTAGCGATTGGGGGATGGAGCCACGCTATCAAGGTCTCGTCGATATTCACTCATATATTATTTTTATAACGTCTATTAACTAAAACCAAGTTAGTAAGAAAATGAACGCTTGAACATGCATCACTGTGAGAACCCCGAGAAAAGGTTTCACTTGTATTTTGACGTTTTAGGTCCACTAACATGGAGGAGGCAGTTCCACAGCCAGCCAATTTAAAAAAGATACAGCTTCATTTTTGAGGATCTGTCATGTCGTCCATCCTCATTCCGAGGAGACCCACTGCTAACATCATAGCTAATATCTGTCACAGGAGACCTCACAAATTAATAATTAAACAACAAAGGTCATTAAATCTAGTGATCAAATTATATCTATATATTTTAATGTTGCATAGGAAGTCAAATACTTTTACATGACCTTGTATTAGGACTTAATATGGTTATTTTTTAAATGTGGGTGAACTTAAATCTGTGTGATTATGTCAGGTGCCTTCTTCATCCCATACCTCATCTTCCTCTTTGCTTGTGGGATCCCGGTCTTCTTCCTGGAGACGGCTCTGGGTCAGTACACCAGCGAGGGAGGCATCACCTGCTGGAGGAAGATCTGCCCTTTGTTTGAAGGTAGTGTAACTATTTTCTTAACACTCTAAAAACTTAACAACACTAAGAGTGGCTAAAACTCATCACCCTCAAAGTTTTAGCCCCATCTAGTTTTTACATTTATTTCATCATTACAATGTTTTCTTTACTTTTCAAAAGATCGTGAGGAATTACATGTGTATGATGTTTGGAATGTAAATGCTTTTGCACAACACAGGATAAATACAAATATTTATGACGTGTGTTAATGATTCATGTTCACTGTGTGCATTTGTGCACATACAGTATGAGAATAATGTGTATGTGTGCATGTTACATACAGATCCCATGATGTTAGAGGGTGATGCATGTAACTGTAATTGGCTAAAAAGGAACAGGCAGACGTCACATTTCTCCAAAGCTTGTCTCATTCAGCTGCAGCAGAGTCTAGCCTGCATATTATAATTTATCCTATATGTAATTTACTACAGGACGCAGTCATTTTAAAAGGCCAGAAGCAGTGAGCTGAGGAAAGGTTCAATTAAACACTGGAGAGATGATTTCTCTGAGGTTAAATTATTCAGGGAGGCTGTCAGTGATTCAATAACATTTTTGCTAGATATAATAAAATGAGAGGAGCTTCTCACACATGACTCTAAATTAAATCAAATTTCCAACATTCTCAGCGAGCCTTCAAACACGCTGCTGTAACCAGGCAAGAGCTGCAGGTAGGCTTCTTTAATGGTGCCCATGTTGCTGTTGAGTGTCAAATTCCTCATCTCAATATCGCATTAAAACATATTGGATAACTGGATGGAAGAATACCAGACTCTTTGGCTTCATTGTTGTTCCATCTCTCAACCACATTTTTAGATCTAGCTGCACGGTTGCAGTTTTTTTCAACTTTTACAGCTTAGTAAATGCCCTAAGACTGATGTTCTTCTGTTCCAGGAGTGGGATATGCCACCCAGGTGATTGTTGGTCTGCTAAACATCTACTACATCATTGTGTTAGCCTGGGCCATCTTTTTCCTGTCCCACTCCTTCACGTGGGACCTGCCCTGGGCCTCCTGCAATAACACCTGGAACACAGGTAACTCGCTCCGTAACAGCAACCACAGATGTTTAGTCTAACCAGTGTAGTTAATCTGGTGCAGCCAGGCCTCAGCAAAATTAGAAAGGTAATTCTTGGAATTGGATAACTGATGATGGAGTGTGTTGCTGGTGTTAACTCTTGGAAAGAAGTGTTCTTTTAATGTCAAGTTTTTTAATTTCCAAGTTGTAGTTTTCATTTATTTTGTAATTTCTATTTTCAGGTCTGCCCCTAATAACTCGATTAGCGAGCGCTCCTGCACCGTTTCACTTCTCTGTCTCAGTGGTGGCGTTGTTTCACTTGCCTGTGTGTAGCTTAGAAACCTCAGAGAAAGCTTGGATTTCTTCACGGGGGTTGAATGTCTTTGTTTGTCTTCCCTTCATTCAAGATTCCTGTATGGTATTTCAGAGGGGGAATAGCTCCATCAATCACCATGAGAACGCCACCTCTCCTGTCATTGAGTTCTGGGAGTAAGTGCTCTTTTTGTTTGACTATGTCCCCGAATGGCCTTTTGTGTCTGCAAGTTCGCCATATATCCATGTTGCTACGTCGTCTTTGGGATTTCTCATAGGCTTTTGGCTTTAGCTGCTGAGGACATAGACAAAAATTTGTGAAAAAAAATGAAAAAATATGTACATAAAAACACTGAATAATGAATTCTTGTTTGCCGTGTATGTTTGTGCTCCAGGCGCAGAGTTCTGAGGATTTCCTCAGGTATCCATCACATTGGCTCCTTAAACTGGGACCTGGTTGTCTGCCTCGCCGTCGCCTGGGTCATCTGCTACTTCTGCATCTGGAAGGGAGTCAAGTCAACTGGCAAGGTGAAACCCAACCTCCATTCATTACATTCAAATTCTCAAGTCCATATGGGATTAATACATGTGCTAATATTGATGATTTCCTGCATCTTTTCATTTAAACCACTGGAAGCTAACTGGTTTTGATTGATACATTTTTGTTGTACGGTTTGTTTGACCTGTCCTCACACGAGCAGGAGGTGATGTGTTTTACGCCGTGTTGTTGCTGATCATTACTACAGAAACTGGAAACCTCAGCTGTATCAACTCAAATTCCACTAAACACTGAAAGGAAAAACTAACAAATGAAGACAACAACATTTCTCCAGAGAGAGAAACTACTTCAAGCTGAGAACAAGTGTAAACCTGATGACAAAGTTCTGCTGTTTCCTCTGCAGGTGGTTTACTTCACAGCCACCTTTCCGTATGCTATGTTAGTGATCCTGCTGATCAGAGGGGTCACCCTGCCAGGAGCCTCCAGGGGAATCCACTTCTACCTCTACCCTGACCTGGGACGACTGTCCGACCCACAGGTAAAGGCTGGAGGCTTTACATGTTGAACATACACATGCAGACATGTAGATATAATTAAAACAATAATAATACATGAAAAATCATAACCTCATGTACAATTATTTGCAAATGCTTTCATAAAAAAAATGACCACATGATCAGAATCAAGTTTTATTACCAAGCATATTTGCTTATAGTATAAATATATATATAAATAGGAAAAAAAAATTAATATAAAAATTACTATAAGCTATACTGTGAGCATTCTCACCCACACTGATTGATCATTTTTAAGAACTGCCCTAAAGTTTAATTTCACAAAAGGCGCGGGCGGCTGCTGCTCACTAACCAACTAACTAGCAGCCTACAAACTGAAAATAGATTCAAAAAAATATTTTGAGGCAGATTTTTATCTTGCAATGATTCAGTAATTATAAGTTTTCTACCTTTTTTTGTGGCATATTGTTTATTATCGTTTTTAATGACAATTATCATCTCCCCACTTGCAAGTGTTCCACCAAAACAAGTTTTCCCAACACTATTTTTCAGTGGTACCATTATCGCAGGACTTATAACAACACCCAAGACAATTGTGTAATTTCAAGATTTATCCTCTGCCTCAGAAAGTGATGTGACGAAGTAACTGGGACTATGGAGTTTTTTCTTTTCCTGCCAATAAACTGCAACCAGTGTAAAAGTCCCATAGAGAGGCCTCCTTAAATCCCTCTCAGGGCTTTGGAGATGAATATAAGCAATGTGCACGCAGGCCAAGACCAGCTAGACTGGTTGGGTTGTTACCTTGGTAATACCTGCATTTGTGTTATGTTGTGGCCAGAGCTTGAATTGTTGGATCCCCAGTCAGTGAGATCTGCAGTCCTGGCCACCAGCTCTCTCAAACATGACCCAGTGCTCTGGGAACACTTAAATCGTTTTTTTTCTCTTTATTTGCAAGAATAGAAAGGGAGCTCATTTGAATGTTTTTGTGCAAGTGAGTGCTCAAAGAGAAAGTGTGGATGTGCTGTTTTTAATGCCTGGAAATGACTGGGACAGATAATAGGTCTGCAGGGTGGGTGGTCACAGGGTGGTGGGGTTGAGAGGGTGAGGTTTTGGAGTAAACAGTTTTAGCATTCAATAGGAGTTAGATTGTGTTTGAAAGAGAAATTAGGTAGTTTGAGTGGTGGTAACACTTTTAGTATGAAGTCTCAGAAGGACTTGGTTAAAAACATTTCATGTAGTAAGACACATTTTTTTGCCAAATTATTTTAAATATTGTTAATGAGATGTTTCTTGTCATTACAAACACTGAAACATCAGTGTT
The DNA here is from genome assembly GCF_024713975.1 of Paralichthys olivaceus. Lineage (NCBI taxonomy): Eukaryota > Metazoa > Chordata > Actinopteri > Pleuronectiformes > Paralichthyidae > Paralichthys > Paralichthys olivaceus. The sequence continues at coordinate 18,861,910 of NC_091099.1, read as the reverse complement.
ATAATAACACTACACTGTCCTTTCTCATGTTTTTAGGTTTGAACTCACTATTTCTACAGTGAACTGATCCTCAGGAGAATGTTAGAAATATGTATTATGTATGTAGACTAAAATACAGAACAAAAGAAATCCTGATGACTAGTTACACTCTTTAGCTGAGTCTGTTTTAACTAAATACTGTAATCATTCTGTATCTGAGTCCTGATCGGCTTAGAAAGCCCCGACAGGTCAGATATATAGATGGTTTGAGGTTATGGGTTTTCTGGCTGTGGACACAAACATAATTTAAAGTTGATTCTTGTACAAACTGATGTATATGATCAGTAGGTGTGCAATAAAAAGTGATTGTTTTGTTTAAATTTTTTTCCTTGATGTGTTAATTGTAAATGTATTTTTTTCTCTTTGATTATTTTCTCTCTATTCTATCCTCAGGTATGGATGGATGCCGGAACACAAATCTTCTTCTCCTATGCCATCTGCCTGGGCTGCCTCACTGCGCTGGGAAGCTACAACAAATATAACAACAACTGCTACAGGTGTGGACTGAAATAATACAGCAGTTAGCATCATGATCAATACTTCATATATTTACACTGTCTTCAATGTCAGTAATGCGTAGCCTGTTGTGTGATTGTCAAGAATTTATTTTTATATGCAGGAAATCAAATCTCTGTTCTCTCCTTCTGTAAACACAACTAGGTTTCTGCTCATTATTTATCTCTGTGTTGTTTCCAGGGATTGTCTGTCGCTCTGTTTCCTAAACAGTGGCACCAGTTTTATTGCAGGTTTCGCTATCTTCTCCATCCTGGGCTTCATGTCCTACGAGCAGAACATACCAATCTCAGAGGTGGCTGAATCTGGTTGGTGGATTGTTTCCTTTGCCGTATGGTCATTGTGTTTAAACAGCCTTGTTTTCCATCCTTTAATTCTAGTTCTACTGCCTTCTGTCTCATATTTTCTGTTCTTCTATCGAGGGCTTCTTAAAATGTTGTTTTTAATGGTATGAGTGATATGATGTTGTAGTTTTATAGCATTAACATTAGCAGGAATGATCAGTAATGTACATTTTAAAGAGAAAACATTTGACCTCTAACCCAGGTCCAGGTTTGGCCTTCATAGCCTATCCCCGAGCTGTGTCCATGATGCCTTTCTCCCCCCTCTGGGCCTGCTTCTTCTTCATTATGATCGTATTTCTGGGTCTGGACAGTCAAGTGAGACCATCACATGAGACCACAACTGCACAAATACAAAAGGCATATACTAACATTCACACGTACAGAAACATGTAAACACACATCTTACATGTTTTGTTTCCCTCCTGATCAGTTTGTCTGTGTGGAAAGCCTGGTGACGGCCATGGTGGACATGTATCCTTCCACCTTCCGCCGTAAATACCGCAGGGAGCTCTTCATCCTGGCAGTGTCCGTGGTGTCCTTCCTCATGGGCCTAATCATGCTGACGGAGGTTAGTGCCACTGCAGATATTAGAAACAAGCAAATAATCTGTATGTTTTGAATCATAGAACTTGCCAACATAAATGCGTTTTTTCCTTGTGATATCAAACAAGCAGAACTATCAGTTATAATAAAATGAGTGTAAAGGGGATAATAAAGATGGAACTGTTATAGTGGGTTGATCAAAACCTTGAAGTGAAGATATTCTTTTTTCCACGCTGATGAAATGTTAGTAATCTAAACAAATTATGAATGGAACCAGCACATTTTCTTACTACGGATTTCAGATTGCAGATGACAGATTCTCCAAATCAAAGTAGTGAAGTTAGTGAGTTTTTGTTAAAATTCTTTATTAGCTGTGTGCTTTCAATGAATTCTACTTTAAAGAATCACCTTCAACAACAGTGGCTTTCATAAAATGCAGTGTCTCAGTTGTTGCATGCACATGTTTGTCCTGCACAGGGAGGAATGTACGTCTTCCAGCTCTTTGACTACTATGCAGCCAGTGGGATGTGTCTACTCTTCGTGGCTGTTTTTGAGACTCTTTGCATCGCTTGGATTTATGGTGAGTGTTACCCCCCATGCTATGCAGAAAGACTTGAATGGGCCATTTAAAAGACAAAAGCTTTTGTCTCACCATTCATACTCACCCATTGCTCTTTCAATCAGCTCATACATTTTTTTTAAAGGGTTCTCTTTTGTTGATAGGCTGAGGCTGAGGGAGGGGTGTGTTGTTTCTATTTAAATGTTTGTTTTTCATGTTTAAATGAATCAAAATAGATGATAAGAAATAATTAGTTGAGCTAAAAATCAAAGTAAAGTCTAATTAAGGTACCAGACAGTAATTTGTCTCACTGATGATGTAGATGATTTTGATTGTGACCATTTTGTTTCCCTCATCCCTCCTTGATTGCAGGTGCTGACCGTTTCTATGACAACATAGAGGACATGATTGGTTATCGTCCGAGTCCCATCATCAAGTACTGCTGGCTTTTCTTCACCCCTGCCACGTGCTTTGTGAGTTTGACTCGCATTCTCATTTTATCAAGCTCTAGTTCTCCCATTTTTGCACTGCTATATTGAAAGAAGAGCAGCCTCTGGTGGCCATTGTTGAAGATACATAACCATAAATAAATAAATAAATAATAAGCCTGCATACTTAAAAAATGAGTTAGTGGTTAATGTTAATGTTGAAATAACAACAATAATAATAAGTTGAATTTATATAGTGCCTTTCAAGAGACCAAGGACGCTTTACATGTGTGAAATGGGGTTAATGGCTACAAAAACCTATTTACTTAGTTCAGGAGTTTCAAAACTTTTCAACTGTGCCAGAGATTTTCAGCCCCTATAAATGTTAAAGCAAAAGGATATTATTTTGAGCTACTTAGCAAAAAAATAAATAACTTTCATTCCCTGTGGTGCTGCAATATGACGTATTGCAACTGATGATGTCGCTAATCAGTCATAATCAAGAGAGGGGTCTCGTGGGGGCAAAGAAAATCAGAACACTGATGACATTTTTATGGTATAATTTCAATAGTTTTTGTCTTTTGTTGCAATAATGTTTGAAACATACTTTTTCAAATTGATTTTACATTTTATTGATGTCTGGAAACCCCCAAAAGGTCCTGACCCCTAGTTTGGGAACCACTGACTTAAATCATATTACAAATCCAAACAATAAAATATTCCTTTTTGTCTCTGAACCCAGGGAACCTTTGCATTTGCATTGATCAAGTACTCACCTCTGAAGTACAACAATGTCTACACATACCCGTGGTGGGGGAATGGGTTGGGCTGGATCCTGGCCCTGACCTCCATGCTGTGTATCCCTCTCTGGGCAGCAGGGAAACTGTATTACACCCCTGGGACACTGAAAGAGGTATGCTCATCTAAAACTGTCCTTTGTAGGAGAAAATGTCCCCCTCTGTTTCAGTGTTTAAACATTATGCAGCATTTATGCTTCAGCCAGTATTTCCATTTATTCACTGCTCTTGAAAATCTTGTGTCCTGTTATTTTTTCCTACCATAGGTGGAATAAAATTATCATTCACCGATTTTGTTACCTAATCCTAACCCGTCATCCCTTATTCGTAAGCCTAACCCAATCAGAGGCAGGGTAGGAGTCGGCCTTCTCCACCTACAGTAGACATCCTCAGTGCAAAATTGCTAAGAAAATTACTTGTTGACTGATATAGTGGAGCGTTTTGCACCTTAAGAGCCAGATGTTTCCCTAAGTAGCTGGTTGAGACCAAACCCGAGCTCAAAAAGGACTGAATATTTGGACAATTCAGCAGGTGGCAAGCATGACTACAAATAAATGCTCCTCATCACTTGAATGTTTGCCAATACATATATGCCAATACATATATCTATATGTATGCACTGCTCCTAAGTGGTCAAAAAACAATTGAACAATTAGGCAAGAACATACAAGGTAATTGAAGCATTTTCATTTTTTCCCCAGTGTATTATTTACTAATAGCCCCTGTGACCCCTTGTAAGTATTCTGGTCGATACTAATTGTTGGGCCACACTGACATAATGCTCACCTAGCAGCCAGTCTTACATACCCCCTAACAAAACCAGGTAAAGAGACAGGAGCAAGGACCAAGGCTGTGTCACAAATCACTCACTAGTCAATATATACTACTTGTCTACTATTTAGACATCACAGCACAAACTGAGACAAAGAAGTATATCTCTACATTTTAAGAGGGCAATTCAATGTGGTTTTATCGTTTAAGTATTTAAGTATTTAATTAAGTGTAAAATAAACATTTAAAATTTACTGTGGGATTTTCTACCGGCCACCGTTGTTGTTGTACATTGTATTCCTAAAACAAAGACGTGATTTTTCACTGCGCCAGAAGAGCGAGCAGTGTCCAAATGCATTTTTTTTCTTTTTCTGATGTGCTCACTACATAGTACTCTATAAAGAAGACCCTATATAGTAAAATATGGGTTAGTAAATGAATTGGTCCTTTTGGACACAGCCCAAGTGTTTCAGAAAGAGGCTGAAAGCAGGACCTGCAGATATGGACAGCATGAGTAAAGTGATGTGTTTTCTGAACATTAGAGAATGTAAACCTTTAAGTAATAACCCAAACTTCTCATTTGAATATGTCATATTCTCATTTCACATATTCAATATCAGCATAATATGTCTTCTTTAAAGCATAAAATATAACAGTCAGCCTAGATCCTGTCAATTTGGTGTTCTGATATTCTACTGATTAGGGTGTCTCACTCTCCCTTCATTTCCTATCTGTATCCCTCCTCTCACTGTGTTCACAGCGCATTGCTTTCTTGACCACTCCTTCTACTGAGTTACCAAAGACAAAGCAAGAGCAAGAGAAGCTGCTCGCTGTCTTCGCAGCAGATGGCGGGAGCCTCCATCAGAAGGCCCCTCCTAGTAAGGATGGTTATTTCCCCGTTGATGAAAAAGAGTCCCACTGTTAAAGGCCTGAGTGTTGAAATCAGAGGCTGGTGAGGAGGTCAAAGGTCACTTCTTAACTTTGACACTCCTGTCCCATCTCTCTCTGGAATACAAAGTCCAGTGACGTAACATGCACAGATGCCGAGTTCAAGAGTCAGCTCACCTGTAACTGCTGATATGCTGCTAGAGGTTTCCTTTCTACGCTGCCTTCAATATACAGTATCCAAACTCTTACTTAATGATTTACAATACATTATCTTTAGGAGCACTGGTTATCATCTCATTTGCCACTGGCAGAGTTACATGTACATTTGAAAAATATGGCCATGTGTTGTTTACATTGGATCATGTCTGCTTTCTAAGGAAGCATTGTTTTTTTCAGTTCGATTATTGATTCTAACAGCTGTCTGCTGCAGATGGAGAACAGGACACCCACTTGAATAAAATCTTTGTGTGTTTAAATACAGTTCTGTTTAAGTCTGTATTCAATTCAATCACAGTGACTGCTCTGTTTTTACTGTACAGTAAAGAGGTATCATCTCAGGATGTAAGACTTTCCAATGAAGCATCCTAAAAACATACTAATAAGTAATTCTTCAGAGTGCAAGAAAATGAAAAATGTAATTTACATTAACTGAACACTATTCATCTCAGTTAAAAGTTTGTGTGGATAACTATTAATGTTACTGTATTAACTGATTCATTTATATTTTATTGAACTTTTTGGAGCTGCATGTATATTTTGCATGGTTTTTGGTGGGCTTCTGATTATTGAAATTATTATAATTCTGTTTGTTTTTGCCTAATCTCTAATGCTTTGATTCGTATAAAATGTTAAGTGCCTGCAGGACCTGTCTGTTCCACTTGGAAAATATGGATAGGGAAGTTTGTAAAGTTTGAGGGAATTTATTCCAAATGAAAATATCTCTCTTTTCTTCTGTATACAATATTGAACTCCACGTGTGTTTCTTTAGTTGTGATGCTGGAATGAATATTTGGTGATGGTTACTGTTTGGGAACACTTTAAGGTATAAACCTTTTATATGTTAAAAAATGTTAATGACTGAACTGAACCTTTAGTTATAATTTGCATTGAAATATATGTTTATATCTTAAGGGTTAGGATTCAATTCACTTTTCAGTGCATAAATGATCATTTACATAACGGAAAATTGTGTCTTTGCTGTGTTTTTTGAATATTATATAAGTAATACTGGTACTATACATTTCAGAGACACCATCCTCATTTAGAAAACCATTTTCTTTTCAAATGAAAGCATACTATTGATATTTGATATCTCATCTGGTCTCCTGTAAATGTTTAAATAGATTCAGGGATGTAATGACGTATGTGAGATTATGATTATCTTTAAAAATGTTTTGATTTACATGATTTTCTTCATGTCAGAGAACAAAGTTGAAACATGTACAACACAACAAATGGAAATATCTTGTGAGCAGTTGTAGTGTAGTTGAATAACACAGTACTTTATTCCCTTAAATACAAGGGCATTAAGATATTACCAGTTTTAATCATTGGCCAGGCCTGATTATGGAGCAAATATATTCACATAATGTGCATTTGTATTTCAAAAAATAAATAGAACATATTCTTTGATTGTGGGAAAAGTAGATGTAACTAATTGCAATGTAAACAATAGAGATTAATATAAACAAGTCTAAATTTCATGTACTAACAGTTCACTGCTACAGTCCAGCAAATAAAATATGCATAGCCTTTTTAAAACCATATTTTCATTAAAGTTGAATTTGATTTACATTCATCTAAACTCGAGAAAGAAATGATGTGCAGTTTTGCAGTAATCAAACGATTGTCTGAATGCTGAAGATAAAAAGTGGTGGAAAAATGTATGTTTGTGTATACTTATTTTCTAAGTGAAAAGTTGGTTCATCAAAGAACAAAAAGGGTTTTCTGCTGAAAGGCTCTTATTACTTCTTAACCCATTTTTACAATTTCAAAGCATTAGAGAGCCTGTAAGAGAGGGACTGTTACAGATAGACACATAGAGTCAGATGTGAAAGTAACTTTGCTCATGTGCTGAAGTATAGTAGTAGTAGGTAGTAGGGAATTCAAGTGTTGGAATACTGCTCAAACTAACAAGATGATTCCTCTGCTTTAGTATTCACAAAATGATCAGTCCTATGCTAGGGTTTAACACTGCATAATGGGACCCCAAAGTAAATGAAACCAGCTATGTTGTGGTGGGGTTCTACTGTTAGTATTAAAAGTCAGGTACATTTAACTGAGATGGAGATAAATTGCTGTTTAAGCAGGATAAACTGATGTGGTTTATTAAGTGATTGTACTTAGTTTGGTAGGGGGGGCTACTTATTTCAATGTTGGCCCGGCAATTATGGTTTGAGTCAGACCTGAGAGTAACTTTACTCTTGTGCTGAAGTATTGTAGTAGTAGGAAATTCAAGTGTTTGAATACTGCTCAGACTAACAAGATGATACCTCTGCTTTAATATTCACAAAATGACCAGTCTCCTTAGAGACCATCAAAAATTGCCATTGCCGACTATATTTCAGGTCATCAAGGCGGGAATTGGTTAAAGTTTTCAACTAGCAATAATCACGCCTCGGATTGACCTCATAGGCTACGATACTGCCACTGCGAAAGGATGATGAGACTGATTTACAGACGGAGGGTCTCAAACATCTGCACAACCCTATGCTAGGGTTTAACACTGCATAATGGGACCCAAAAGTAAATGAAACCAGCCATGTTGTGGTGGGGTTCTACTGTTAGTATTAAAAGTCAGGTACATTTAACTGAGATGGAGATAAATTGCTGTTTAAGCAGGATAAACTGATGTGGTTTACTAAGTGATTGTACTTAGTTTGGTAGGCGGGGCTACTCATTTAAATGTTGGCCCAATAATTATGGTTTGAGTCAGACCTGTGAGTAACTTTACTCTTGTGCTGAAGTATTGTAGTAGTAGGAAACTCAAGTGTTGGAATACTGCTCAAACTAACAAGATGGTTTGTCTGCTTTGATTTTCACAAAATGATCAGTCTCCTTAGAGACCATCAAAAATTGCCATTGCCGACTATATTTCAGGTCATCAAGGCGGGAATTGGTTAAAGTTTTCAACTAGCAATAATCACGCCTCAGATTGACCTCATAGGCTACGATACTGCCACTGCGAAAGGATGATGAGACTGATTTACAGACGGAGGGTCTCAAACATCTGCACAACCCTATGCTAGGGTTTAACACTGCATAATGGGACCCAAAAGTAAATGAAACCAGCCATGTTGTGGTGGGGTTCTACTGTTAGTATTAAAAGTCAGGTACATTTAACTGAGATGGAGATAAATTGCTGTTTAAGCAGGATAAACTGATGTGGTTTATTAAGTGATTGTACTTAGTTTGGTAGGGGGGGCTACTCATTTAAATGTTGGCCCGGCAATTATGGTTTGAGTCAGACCTGAGAGTAACTTTACTCTTGTGCTTAAGTATTGTAGTAGTAGGAAATTCAATTGTTTGAATACTGCTCAGACTAACAAGATGATACCTCTGCTTTAATATTCACAAAATGATCAGTCTCCTTAGAGACCATCAAAAATTGCCATTGCCGACTATATTTCAGGTCGTCAAGGCGGGAATTGGTTAAAGTTTTCAACTAGCAATAATCACGCCTCGGATTGACCTCATAGGCTACGATACTGCCACTGCGAAAGGATGATGAGACTGATTTACAGACGGAGGGTCTCAAACATCTGCACAACCCTATGCTAGGGTTTAACACTGCATAATGGGACCCCAAAGTAAATGAAACCAGCCATGTTGTGGTGGGGTTCTACTGTCAGTATTAAAAGTCAAGTACATTTAACTGAGATGGAGATAAATTGCTGTTTAAGCAGGATAAACTGATGTGGTTTATTAAGTGATTGTACTTAGTTTGGTAGGCGGGGCTACTCATTTAAATGTTGGCCCAACAATTATGGTTTGAGTCAGACCTGAGAGTAACTTTACTCTTGTGCTGAAGTATTGTAGTAGTAGGAATGGCGGGGTTTGAATACTGCTCAAACTAACAAGATACATCGTCTGATTTAATATTCACAAAATTATCAGTCTCCTTAGAGACCATCAAAAATTGCCATTGTCGACTATATTTCAGGTCATCATGGCGGGAATTGGTTAAAGTTTTCAACTAGCAATAATCACGCCTCGGATTAACCTCATAGGCTACGATACTGCCACTGCGAAAGGATGATGAGACTGATTTACAGACGGAGGGTCTCAAACATCTGCACAACCCTATGCTAGGGTTTAACACTGCATAATGGGACCCCAAAGTAAATGAAACCAGCCATGTTGTGGTGGGGTTCTACTGTCAGTATTAAAAGTCAGGTACATTTAACTGAGATGGAGATAAATTGCTGTTTAAGCAGGATAAACTGATGTGGTTTATTAAGTGATTGTACTTAGTTTGGTAGGCGGGGCTACTCATTTAATTGTTGGCCCAGCAATTTTGGTTTGAGTCAGACCTGAGAGTAACTTTACTCTTGTGCTTAAGTATTGTAGTAGTAGGAAATTCAATTGTTTGAATACTGCTCAGACTAACAAGATGATACCTCTGCTTTAATATTCACAAAATGATCAGTCTCCTTAGAGACCATCAAAAATTGCCATTGCCGACTATATTTCAGGTCATCAAGGCGGGAATTGGTTAAAGTTTTCAACTAGCAATAATCACGCCTCGGATTAACCTCATAGGCTACGATACTGCCACTGCGAAAGGATGATGAGACTGATTTACAGACGGAGGGTCTCAAACATCTGCACAACCCTATGCTAGGGTTTAACACTGCATAATGGGACCCAAAAGTAAATGAAACCAGCCATGTTGTGGTGGGGTTCTACTGTTAGTATTAAAAGTCAGGTACATTTAACTGAGATGGAGATAAATTGCTGTTTAAGCAGGATAAACTGATATGGTTTATTAAGTGATTGTACTTAGTTTGGTAGGCGGGGCTACTCATTTAAATGTTGGCCCAACAATTATGGTTTGAGTCAGACCTGAGAGTAACTTTACTCTTGTGCTGAAGTATTGTAGTAGTAGGAAATGCAAGGGTTAGAATACTGCTCAAACTAACAAGATGGCTCATCTGATTTAATATTCACAAAATTATCAGTCTGCTTAGAGACCATCAAAAATTGCCATTGCCGACTATATTTCAGGTCGTCAAGGCGGGAATCGGTTAAAGTTTTCAACTAGCAATAATCACGCCTCGGATTGACCTCATAGGCTACAATACTGCCACTGCGAAAGGATGATGAGACTGATTTACAGACGGAGGGTCTCGAACATCTGCACAACCCTATGCTAGGGTTTAACACTGCATAATGGGACCCCAAAGTAAATGAAACCAGCCATGTTGTGGTGGGGTTCTACTGTTAGTATTAAAAGTCAGGTACATTTAACTGAGATGGAGATAAATTGCTGTTTAAGCAGGATAAACTGATGTGGTTTATTAAGTGATTGTACTTAGTTTGGTAGGGGGGGCTACTCATTTAATTGTTGGCCCGGCAATTTTGGTTTGAGTCAGACCTGAGAGTAACTTTACTCTTGTGCTTAAGTATTGTAGTAGTAGGAAATTCAATTGTTTGAATACTGCTCAGACTAACAAGATGATACCTCTGCTTTAATATTCACAAAATGATCAGTCTCCTTGGAGACCATCAAAAATTGCCATTGCCAACTATATTTCAGGTCGTCAAGGCGGGAATTGGTTAAAGTTTTCAACTAGCAATAATCACGCCTCGGATTGACCTCATAGGCTACGATACTGCCACTGCGAAAGGATGATGAGACTGATTTACAGACGGAGGGTCTCAAACATCTGCACAACCCTATGCTAGGGTTTAACACTGCATAATGGGACCCAAAAGTAAATGAAACCAGCTATGTTGTGGTGGGGTTCTACTGTTAGTATTAAAAGTCAGGTACATTTAACTGAGATGGAGATAAATTGCTGTTTAAGCAGGATAAACTGATATGGTTTATTAAGTGATTGTACTTAGTTTGGTAGGCGGGGCTACTCATTTAAATGTTGGCCCAACAATTATGGTTTGAGTCAGACCTGAGAGTAACTTTACTCTTGTGCTGAAGTATTGTAGTAGTAGGAAATGCAAGGGTTTGAATACTGCTCAAACTAACAAGATGCATCGTCTGATTTAATATTCACAAAATTATCAGTCTCCTTAGAGACCATCAAAAATTGCCATTGCCGACTATATTTCAGGTCGTCAAGGCGGGAATTGGTTAAAGTTTTCAACTAGCAATAATCACGCCTCGGATTGACCTCATAGGCTACGATACTGCCACTGCGAAAGGATGATGAGACTGATTTACAGACGGAGGGTCTCGAACATCTGCACAACCCTATGCTAGGGTTTAACACTGCATAATGGGACCCAAAAGTAAATGAAACCAGCTATGTTGTGGTGGGGTTCTACTGTTAGTATTAAAAGTCAAGTACATTTAACTGAGATGGAGATAAATTGCTGTTTAAGCAGGATAAACTGATGTGGTTTATTAAGTGATTGTACTTTGTTTGGTAGGGGGGGCTACTCATTTAAATCTTGGCCCGGCAATTATGGTTTGAGTCAGACCTGAGAGTAACTTTACTCTTGTGCTTAAGTATTGTAGTAGTAGGAAATTCAATTGTTTGAATACTGCTCAGACTAACAAGATGATACCTCTGCTTTAATATTCACAAAATGATCAGTCTCCTTAGAGACCATCAAAAATTGCCATTGCCGACTATATTTCAGGTCGTCAAGGCGGGAATTGGTTAAAGTTTTCAACTAGCAATAATCACGCCTCGGATTGACCTCATAGGCTACGATACTGCCACTGCGAAAGGATGATGAGACTGATTTACAGACGGACGGTCTCAAACATCTGCACAACCCTATGCTAGGGTTTAACACTGCATAATGGGACCCAAAAGTAAATGAAACCAGCTATGTTGTGGTGGGGTTCTACTGTTAGTATTAAAAGTCAGGTACATTTAACTGAGATGGAGATAAATTGCTGTTTAAGCAGGATAAACTGATATGGTTTATTAAGTGATTGTACTTAGTTTGGTAGGCGGGGCTACTCATTTAAATGTTGGCCCAACAATTATGGTTTGAGTCAGACCTGAGAGTAACTTTACTCTTGTGCTGAAGTATTGTAGTAGTAGGAAATGCAAGGGTTTGAATACTGCTCAAACTAACAAGATGCATCGTCTGATTTAATATTCACAAAATGATCAGTCTCCTTAGAGACCATCAAAAATTGCCATTGCCGACTATATTTCAGGTCGTCAAGGCGGGAATTGGTTAAAGTTTTCAACTAGCAATAATCACGCCTCGGATTGACCTCATAGGCTACGATACTGCCACTGCGAAAGGATGATGAGACTGATTTACAGACGGAGGGTCTCGAACATCTGCACAACCCTATGCTAGGGTTTAACACTGCATAATGGGACCCAAAAGTAAATGAAACCAGCTATGTTGTGGTGGGGTTCTACTGTTAGTATTAAAAGTCAAGTACATTTAACTGAGATGGAGATAAATTGCTGTTTAAGCAGGATAAACTGATGTGGTTTATTAAGTGATTGTACTTAGTTTGGTAGGGGGGGCTACTCATTTAAATGTTGGCCCGGCAATTATGGTTTGAGTCAGACCTGAGAGTAACTTTACTCTTGTGCTTAAGTATTGTAGTAGTAGGAAATTCAATTGTTTGAATACTGCTCAGACTAACAAGATGATACCTCTGCTTTAATATTCACAAAATGATCAGTCTCCTTAGAGACCATCAAAAATTGCCATTGCCGACTATATTTCAGGTCGTCAAGGCGGGAATTGGTTAAAGTTTTCAACTAGCAATAATCACGCCTCGGATTGACCTCATAGGCTACGATACTGCCACTGCGAAAGGATGATGAGACTGATTTACAGACGGAGTGTCTCAAACATCTGCACAACCCTATGCTAGGGTTTAACACTGCATAATGGGACCCAAAAGTAAATGAAACCAGCCATGTTGTGGTGGGGTTCTACTGTTGGTATTAAAAGTCAGGTACATTTAACTGAGATGGAGATAAATTGCTGTTTAAGCAGGATAAACTGATATGGTTTATTAAGTGATTGTACTTAGTTTGGTAGGCGGGGCTACTCATTTAAATGTTGGCCCAACAATTATGGTTTGAGTCAGACCTGAGAGTAACTTTACTCTTGTGCTGAAGTATTGTAGTAGTAGGAAATGCAAGGGTTTGAATACTGCTCAAACTAACAAGATGCATCGTCTGATTTAATATTCACAAAATTATCAGTCTCCTTAGAGACCATCAAAAATTGCCATTGCCGACTATATTTCAGGTCGTCAAGGCGGGAATTGGTTAAAGTTTTCAACTAGCAATAATCACGCCTCGGATTGACCTCATAGGCTACGATACTGCCACTGCGAAAGGATGATGAGACTGATTTACAGACGGAGGGTCTCGAACATCTGCACAACCCTATGCTAGGGTTTAACACTGCATAATGGGACCCAAAAGTAAATGAAACCAGCTATGTTGTGGTGGGGTTCTACTGTTAGTATTAAAAGTCAAGTACATTTAACTGAGATGGAGATAAATTGCTGTTTAAGCAGGATAAACTGATGTGGTTTATTAAGTGATTGTACTTAGTTTGGTAGGCGGGGCTACTCATTTAAATGTTGGCCCGGCAATTATGGTTTGAGTCAGACCTGAGAGTAACTTTACTCTTGTGCTGAAGTATTCTAGTAGTAGGAAATTCAAGTGTTTGAATACTGCTCAGACTAACAAGATGATACCTCTGCTTTAATATTCACAAAATGATCAGTCTCCTTAGAGACCATCAAAAATTGCCATTGCCGACTATATTTCAGGTCGTCAAGGCGGGAATTGGTTAAAGTTTTCAACTAGCAATAATCACGCCTCGGATTGACCTCATAGGCTACGATACTGCCACTGCGAAAGGATGATGAGACTGATTTACAGACGGAGTGTCTCAAACATCTGCACAACCCTATGCTAGGGTTTAACACTGCATAATGGGACCCAAAAGTAAATGAAACCAGCTATGTTGTGGTGGGGTTCTACTGTTAGTATTAAAAGTCAGGTACATTTAACTGAGATGGAGATAAATTGCTGTTTAAGCAGGATAAACTGATATGGTTTATTAAGTGATTGTACTTAGTTTGGTAGGCGGGGCTACTCATTTAAATGTTGGCCCAACAATTATGGTTTGAGTCAGACCTGAGAGTAACTTTACTCTTGTGCTGAAGTATTGTAGTAGTAGGAAATGCAAGGGTTTGAATACTGCTCAAACTAACAAGATGCATCATCTGATTTAATATTCACAAAATTATCAGTCTCCTTAGAGACCATCAAAAATTGCCATTGCCGACTATATTTCAGGTCGTCAAGGCGGGAATTGGTTAAAGTTTTCAACTAGCAATAATCACGCCTCGGATTGACCTCATAGGCTACGATACTGCCACTGCGAAAGGATGATGAGACTGATTTACAGACGGAGGGTCTCGAACATCTGCACAACCCTATGCTAGGGTTTAACACTGCATAATGGGACCCAAAAGTAAATGAAACCAGCTATGTTGTGGTGGGGTTCTACTGTTAGTATTAAAAGTCAAGTACATTTAACTGAGATGGAGATAAATTGCTGTTTAAGCAGGATAAACTGATATGGTTTATTAAGTGATTGTACTTAGTTTGGTAGGCGGGGCTACTCATTTAAATGTTGGCCCAACAATTATGGTTTGAGTCAGACCTGAGAGTAACTTTACTCTTGTGCTGAAGTATTGTAGTAGTAGGAAATGCAAGGGTTTGAATACTGCTCAAACTAACAAGATGCATCGTCTGATTTAATATTCACAAAATTATCAGTCTCCTTAGAGACCATCAAAAATTGCCATTGCCGACTATATTTCAGGTCATCAAGGCGGGAATTGGTTAAAGTTTTCAACTAGCAATAATCACGCCTCGGATTGACCTCATAGGCTACGATACTGCCACTGCGAAAGGATGATGAGACTGATTTACAGACGGAGGGTCTCAAACATCTGCACAACCCTATGCTAGGGTTTAACACTGCATAATGGGACCCAAAAGTAAATGAAACCAGCCATGTTGTGGTGGGGTTCTACTGTTAGTATTAAAAGTCAGGTACATTTAACTGAGATGGAGATAAATTGCTGTTTAAGCAGGATAAACTGATGTGGTTTACTAAGTGATTGTACTTAGTTTGGTAGGCGGGGCTACTCATTTAAATGTTGGCCCAATAATTATGGTTTGAGTCAGACCTGTGAGTAACTTTACTCTTGTGCTGAAGTATTGTAGTAGTAGGAAACTCAAGTGTTGGAATACTGCTCAAACTAACAAGATGGTTTGTCTGCTTTGATTTTCACAAAATGATCAGTCTCCTTAGAGACCATCAAAAATTGCCATTGCCGACTATATTTCAGGTCATCAAGGCGGGAATTGGTTAAAGTTTTCAACTAGCAATAATCACGCCTCAGATTGACCTCATAGGCTACGATACTGCCACTGCGAAAGGATGATGAGACTGATTTACAGACGGAGGGTCTCAAACATCTGCACAACCCTATGCTAGGGTTTAACACTGCATAATGGGACCCAAAAGTAAATGAAACCAGCCATGTTGTGGTGGGGTTCTACTGTTAGTATTAAAAGTCAGGTACATTTAACTGAGATGGAGATAAATTGCTGTTTAAGCAGGATAAACTGATGTGGTTTATTAAGTGATTGTACTTAGTTTGGTAGGGGGGGCTACTCATTTAAATGTTGGCCCGGCAATTATGGTTTGAGTCAGACCTGAGAGTAACTTTACTCTTGTGCTTAAGTATTGTAGTAGTAGGAAATTCAATTGTTTGAATACTGCTCAGACTAACAAGATGATACCTCTGCTTTAATATTCACAAAATGATCAGTCTCCTTAGAGACCATCAAAAATTGCCATTGCCGACTATATTTCAGGTCGTCAAGGCGGGAATTGGTTAAAGTTTTCAACTAGCAATAATCACGCCTCGGATTGACCTCATAGGCTACGATACTGCCACTGCGAAAGGATGATGAGACTGATTTACAGACGGAGGGTCTCAAACATCTGCACAACCCTATGCTAGGGTTTAACACTGCATAATGGGACCCCAAAGTAAATGAAACCAGCCATGTTGTGGTGGGGTTCTACTGTCAGTATTAAAAGTCAAGTACATTTAACTGAGATGGAGATAAATTGCTGTTTAAGCAGGATAAACTGATGTGGTTTATTAAGTGATTGTACTTAGTTTGGTAGGCGGGGCTACTCATTTAAATGTTGGCCCAACAATTATGGTTTGAGTCAGACCTGAGAGTAACTTTACTCTTGTGCTGAAGTATTGTAGTAGTAGGAATGGCGGGGTTTGAATACTGCTCAAACTAACAAGATACATCGTCTGATTTAATATTCACAAAATTATCAGTCTCCTTAGAGACCATCAAAAATTGCCATTGTCGACTATATTTCAGGTCATCATGGCGGGAATTGGTTAAAGTTTTCAACTAGCAATAATCACGCCTCGGATTAACCTCATAGGCTACGATACTGCCACTGCGAAAGGATGATGAGACTGATTTACAGACGGAGGGTCTCAAACATCTGCACAACCCTATGCTAGGGTTTAACACTGCATAATGGGACCCCAAAGTAAATGAAACCAGCCATGTTGTGGTGGGGTTCTACTGTCAGTATTAAAAGTCAGGTACATTTAACTGAGATGGAGATAAATTGCTGTTTAAGCAGGATAAACTGATGTGGTTTATTAAGTGATTGTACTTAGTTTGGTAGGCGGGGCTACTCATTTAATTGTTGGCCCAGCAATTTTGGTTTGAGTCAGACCTGAGAGTAACTTTACTCTTGTGCTTAAGTATTGTAGTAGTAGGAAATTCAATTGTTTGAATACTGCTCAGACTAACAAGATGATACCTCTGCTTTAATATTCACAAAATGATCAGTCTCCTTAGAGACCATCAAAAATTGCCATTGCCGACTATATTTCAGGTCATCAAGGCGGGAATTGGTTAAAGTTTTCAACAAGCAATAATCACGCCTCGGATTAACCTCATAGGCTACGATACTGCCACTGCGAAAGGATGATGAGACTGATTTACAGACGGAGGGTCTCAAACATCTGCACAACCCTATGCTAGGGTTTAACACTGCATAATGGGACCCAAAAGTAAATGAAACCAGCCATGTTGTGGTGGGGTTCTACTGTTAGTATTAAAAGTCAGGTACATTTAACTGAGATGGAGATAAATTGCTGTTTAAGCAGGATAAACTGATATGGTTTATTAAGTGATTGTACTTAGTTTGGTAGGCGGGGCTACTCATTTAAATGTTGGCCCAACAATTATGGTTTGAGTCAGACCTGAGAGTAACTTTACTCTTGTGCTGAAGTATTGTAGTAGTAGGAAATGCAAGGGTTAGAATACTGCTCAAACTAACAAGATGGCTCATCTGATTTAATATTCACAAAATTATCAGTCTGCTTAGAGACCATCAAAAATTGCCATTGCCGACTATATTTCAGGTCGTCAAGGCGGGAATTGGTTAAAGTTTTCAACTAGCAATAATCACGCCTCGGATTGACCTCATAGGCTACAATACTGCCACTGCGAAAGGATGATGAGACTGATTTACAGACGGAGGGTCTCGAACATCTGCACAACCCTATGCTAGGGTTTAACACTGCATAATGGGACCCCAAAGTAAATGAAACCAGCCATGTTGTGGTGGGGTTCTACTGTTAGTATTAAAAGTCAGGTACATTTAACTGAGATGGAGATAAATTGCTGTTTAAGCAGGATAAACTGATGTGGTTTATTAAGTGATTGTACTTAGTTTGGTAGGGGGGGCTACTCATTTAATTGTTGGCCCGGCAATTTTGGTTTGAGTCAGACCTGAGAGTAACTTTACTCTTGTGCTTAAGTATTGTAGTAGTAGGAAATTCAATTGTTTGAATACTGCTCAGACTAACAAGATGATACCTCTGCTTTAATATTCACAAAATGATCAGTCTCCTTGGAGACCATCAAAAATTGCCATTGCCGACTATATTTCAGGTCGTCAAGGCGGGAATTGGTTAAAGTTTTCAACTAGCAATAATCACGCCTCGGATTGACCTCATAGGCTACGATACTGCCACTGCGAAAGGATGATGAGACTGATTTACAGACGGAGGGTCTCAAACATCTGCACAACCCTATGCTAGGGTTTAACACTGCATAATGGGACCCAAAAGTAAATGAAACCAGCTATGTTGTGGTGGGGTTCTACTGTTAGTATTAAAAGTCAGGTACATTTAACTGAGATGGAGATAAATTGCTGTTTAAGCAGGATAAACTGATATGGTTTATTAAGTGATTGTACTTAGTTTGGTAGGCGGGGCTACTCATTTAAATGTTGGCCCAACAATTATGGTTTGAGTCAGACCTGAGAGTAACTTTACTCTTGTGCTGAAGTATTGTAGTAGTAGGAAATGCAAGGGTTTGAATACTGCTCAAACTAACAAGATGCATCGTCTGATTTAATATTCACAAAATTATCAGTCTCCTTAGAGACCATCAAAAATTGCCATTGCCGACTATATTTCAGGTCGTCAAGGCGGGAATTGGTTAAAGTTTTCAACTAGCAATAATCACGCCTCGGATTGACCTCATAGGCTACGATACTGCCACTGCGAAAGGATGATGAGACTGATTTACAGACGGAGGGTCTCGAACATCTGCACAACCCTATGCTAGGGTTTAACACTGCATAATGGGACCCAAAAGTAAATGAAACCAGCTATGTTGTGGTGGGGTTCTACTGTTAGTATTAAAAGTCAAGTACATTTAACTGAGATGGAGATAAATTGCTGTTTAAGCAGGATAAACTGATGTGGTTTATTAAGTGATTGTACTTTGTTTGGTAGGGGGGGCTACTCATTTAAATCTTGGCCCGGCAATTATGGTTTGAGTCAGACCTGAGAGTAACTTTACTCTTGTGCTTAAGTATTGTAGTAGTAGGAAATTCAATTGTTTGAATACTGCTCAGACTAACAAGATGATACCTCTGCTTTAATATTCACAAAATGATCAGTCTCCTTAGAGACCATCAAAAATTGCCATTGCCGACTATATTTCAGGTCGTCAAGGCGGGAATTGGTTAAAGTTTTCAACTAGCAATAATCACGCCTCGGATTGACCTCATAGGCTACGATACTGCCACTGCGAAAGGATGATGAGACTGATTTACAGACGGACGGTCTCAAACATCTGCACAACCCTATGCTAGGGTTTAACACTGCATAATGGGACCCAAAAGTAAATGAAACCAGCTATGTTGTGGTGGGGTTCTACTGTTAGTATTAAAAGTCAGGTACATTTAACTGAGATGGAGATAAATTGCTGTTTAAGCAGGATAAACTGATATGGTTTATTAAGTGATTGTACTTAGTTTGGTAGGCGGGGCTACTCATTTAAATGTTGGCCCAACAATTATGGTTTGAGTCAGACCTGAGAGTAACTTTACTCTTGTGCTGAAGTATTGTAGTAGTAGGAAATGCAAGGGTTTGAATACTGCTCAAACTAACAAGATGCATCGTCTGATTTAATATTCACAAAATTATCAGTCTCCTTAGAGACCATCAAAAATTGCCATTGCCGACTATATTTCAGGTCGTCAAGGCGGGAATTGGTTAAAGTTTTCAACTAGCAATAATCACGCCTCGGATTGACCTCATAGGCTACGATACTGCCACTGCGAAAGGATGATGAGACTGATTTACAGACGGAGGGTCTCGAACATCTGCACAACCCTATGCTAGGGTTTAACACTGCATAATGGGACCCAAAAGTAAATGAAACCAGCTATGTTGTGGTGGGGTTCTACTGTTAGTATTAAAAGTCAAGTACATTTAACTGAGATGGAGATAAATTGCTGTTTAAGCAGGATAAACTGATGTGGTTTATTAAGTGATTGTACTTAGTTTGGTAGGGGGGGCTACTCATTTAAATGTTGGCCCGGCAATTATGGTTTGAGTCAGACCTGAGAGTAACTTTACTCTTGTGCTTAAGTATTGTAGTAGTAGGAAATTCAATTGTTTGAATACTGCTCAGACTAACAAGATGATACCTCTGCTTTAATATTCACAAAATGATCAGTCTCCTTAGAGACCATCAAAAATTGCCATTGCCGACTATATTTCAGGTCGTCAAGGCGGGAATTGGTTAAAGTTTTCAACTAGCAATAATCACGCCTCGGATTGACCTCATAGGCTACGATACTGCCACTGCGAAAGGATGATGAGACTGATTTACAGACGGAGTGTCTCAAACATCTGCACAACCCTATGCTAGGGTTTAACACTGCATAATGGGACCCAAAAGTAAATGAAACCAGCCATGTTGTGGTGGGGTTCTACTGTTGGTATTAAAAGTCAGGTACATTTAACTGAGATGGAGATAAATTGCTGTTTAAGCAGGATAAACTGATATGGTTTATTAAGTGATTGTACTTAGTTTGGTAGGCGGGGCTACTCATTTAAATGTTGGCCCAACAATTATGGTTTGAGTCAGACCTGAGAGTAACTTTACTCTTGTGCTGAAGTATTGTAGTAGTAGGAAATGCAAGGGTTTGAATACTGCTCAAACTAACAAGATGCATCGTCTGATTTAATATTCACAAAATTATCAGTCTCCTTAGAGACCATCAAAAATTGCCATTGCCGACTATATTTCAGGTCGTCAAGGCGGGAATTGGTTAAAGTTTTCAACTAGCAATAATCACGCCTCGGATTGACCTCATAGGCTACGATACTGCCACTGCGAAAGGATGATGAGACTGATTTACAGACGGAGGGTCTCGAACATCTGCACAACCCTATGCTAGGGTTTAACACTGCATAATGGGACCCAAAAGTAAATGAAACCAGCTATGTTGTGGTGGGGTTCTACTGTTAGTATTAAAAGTCAAGTACATTTAACTGAGATGGAGATAAATTGCTGTTTAAGCAGGATAAACTGATGTGGTTTATTAAGTGATTGTACTTAGTTTGGTAGGCGGGGCTACTCATTTAAATGTTGGCCCGGCAATTATGGTTTGAGTCAGACCTGAGAGTAACTTTACTCTTGTGCTGAAGTATTCTAGTAGTAGGAAATTCAAGTGTTTGAATACTGCTCAGACTAACAAGATGATACCTCTGCTTTAATATTCACAAAATGATCAGTCTCCTTAGAGACCATCAAAAATTGCCATTGCCGACTATATTTCAGGTCGTCAAGGCGGGAATTGGTTAAAGTTTTCAACTAGCAATAATCACGCCTCGGATTGACCTCATAGGCTACGATACTGCCACTGCGAAAGGATGATGAGACTGATTTACAGACGGAGTGTCTCAAACATCTGCACAACCCTATGCTAGGGTTTAACACTGCATAATGGGACCCAAAAGTAAATGAAACCAGCTATGTTG